>NC_034591.1:3956467-3998258 GCF_900095145.1 Mus pahari
AGGAAACTTCCAAGACTCCAGATCCTCTCCTAATATCCTTAGTATTATATAGTCAGGAAACTTCCAAGACTCCAGATCCTATCCTAATATCCTTATTATTATATAATCAGGAAACTTCCAAGACTTAAGCTTTTTCAGTGAACTACTAACATTAGATGTTGTCATACACATTACTAATTTAGTCAAAAATAAGTAAATATTCTTCATTTATATAACAAGTGTAGTAATTGTCCCCCTTGTAAGATGTTGGAAGAATAAACTATATATTTTAAAGAGCAATCATAGTACTTAACAATGACATAAACACATAATATGTTCTTTTTTCATTTTTTATTGCTTATTTTACTTATTTAAATTTCAACTGTTATACCCCTTCTCAGTTTCCCCTCCACAAGTCCTCTATCTTCTTGTCCCTCCCCCCTGCCTCTATAAGGGTGCTCTCCCACCCTTCTATCCACTCCTACTTTAGCAGCATAGCGTTCCCTTATCCTGGCTAATCAAGCATCCACAGGACCACGGGGCTCCCTCCCAGTGATACCAGATAAGGCCATCCTCTGGTACATATCCAGCTAGAACCATGGGTAACCCCTGTGTACTAATTGGTTGGTGCTTTAGTCCCTGGGAGCTCTGGGGGCTCTGGTTGATTGATATTGTTGTTCTTCCTATGAGGTTACAAACTCCTTCAGCTATTACAGTCCTTGCCCTAACTTCCCCATTAGGGTCCACACACTCAGTCCAATGGTAAGATGTGTATCTCTGCATCTGTATTGTTCCAGATCTGGCAGGGCCTCTCAGGGGACAGCTATACTGCGCTCCTCTCAGTATTTCTTGCCATCAGCAATAGTGTCTGGGTTTGGTGTTAGCAGATGGGATAGATCACTAGGTGGGGCAGACTCTGGATGACCTTCCCTTTAATTTCTGCTCCACTCTTTATTCCTGCATTTCCTTTTGACAGGAGGAATTCTAGATTAATATTTTTGAGGTGGGTGGGTAGCCCCATCCCTCAACTGGGGGCCATACCTATCAACTGGATATGGTCTCTACAGGTTCTCTCTCCCCTTTGTTGAGTATTTCGGTTAAAGGGCACCCTTTTGGATCCTAGGAACCTCCTGGGTCCCTGCCATCTGAGACTTTCTCAGGCTATAAATGATTAGTAATGTTTTTTATTTGTTTTATTTATTTTACCTTTTGTTCCTTTGTTTGTTTTTCAAGACATGTTTTCTCTGTGTAGTTCTGGCTGTCCTAGAACTCTCTCTAGAGACCTGGTTTGTTTAAACCTGACTCTGTCTCCCAACTGCTGAAATTAAAGGCATATGCCACCACTGCATATTTTGTTTGTTTGTTTTTGTTTTGTAAGTGATAGAAGTAGAAATATTCAATCAGTAGTTTGGATCATGGAAAATTTTGTTTCAGTTACATGGTAATTTTTTCATATTTTTAAAGATACAAATAACCTGTGCATGTAGAATCAGTTAGTGCCTTGTGATTTATTTGCTTTTATAATGTTCTGCTGGGTCTGACATGACTGCATAAGGGGATGTGTGACACAGTTCCTGCCCCTGGAACACCAAGGTTTATTCCCATGGTATCCATGTCTGCTAATGGTTGCTGTTTCCCCAAAGCTGATCTACTACCTTTACTATTTTACTTTCAATCTTTCTTCCTGGGGAATATACTTCCCCTTATTACTAATCATGCCATAGTAATTGAAACATGTGAGTTTTAGGCATGAGGAATGGAATGGTCATGAGGCTGTGGTGGATAAGGAACAGGCCCTCCACTTGGCCTTCAGGGCCACTGGAAAGGATCTAGACAATATAACCACAGAGGCTATAAATGCCTACATGGTCTTTTGTGAAATAGTTCATTGCCAGACTTGGCCTTAAATGTGGACTTATGAGGAGGCACATGTACCCTCCAGTTCAATGACTGCTGCATTAATTAGCCAGGATGAACTTGGGAACATCAAGGATAGAAAGTTAAAGTGGTCTCAAGAAGAAAAAGCATGGATAGAAAAATAAGAATTTATGAATAAATTGGGAATAAATATCAGAAGGAGAATACATAGGGCTGTAGAATTGCTAAGATAAGGAAATGAAGATAAGATAATTAAAAATATGATGTAGAAGCATATAAAAAGCTAGTGGTTTGTTTGTCTAACTGTCTGAAGAATTGGAGATAATAATGCTTGCAAAAATATTAGATAGAGCTAACCATTTTATATACATAAATTCAAAACTTTATAAGGAATCATTTTAATTTTAGCAGTCTCTTATTTTTCTGATTTTACATGAAAATGGTTACTAAAGACTGCTCTCTGTTATACCAGGAAACCACAAGAGATGTGCCCACCTACCTGTGAAAAACAGACTGTGTAAACCAATAAGGAAATGTGCTTTAGATTTGAGTTAAGTTTCTGCTCTAAACTTAGGAAACGGGGGCTGGGATTATTGATCTGGGATTTATAGAATTTATGTAAATCTAAGAATTTTGATGATTATTAACACTGAACAAAGCCTTGATGATGTAGCTTTAGTAAATAAAAAACTGGGTTCAGGCTCTCTCTGACTATTAAGCTGAAAAACAATTAAGCTAAAGAATTCTTAAGCTGAAGTTGACGAATAAAGAATACTGAGAATCTTCAGGAGACAGAGTACCTAAACCAGCAGCTTGTGTCTACTGCTGACTCCAAGTCACTATTGAATCGGCACTGTCCCCATTCCCTCCTTTCTCAGGATCCTCCTCACACTGAGCTAGGACCATGGTCATGTTCTTTTACTCAGAAGGCTTTTTTCTTCCAGAGTCCCTTCAAAATTAGTCATATTCTCCTCAGCCTGACAAGTGACAAATTTTATGAAAAAAAAAGAACTGGGAAAAAATAAAAGAGACCACATTCAAAACATCTTCTAATGCTACTTTAGTTCCTTAGGCACGTGTTTCACCTCAAGTTTCTCTATGTAATATATATTTTATTACAACAACCTCACAATTGGAGTTTTTGGTTTTTGACTTGCAAATCAGTCAATTCAGGGAGTAAATATTAGCTTTTTCTTTTTCTTTTTCTTTTCCCAATATGGTTAACATCTGAATATATGGTACCCTCCAAAAAGACTCCTTTGTTAAAGACTCAGCTAACAAGTAACAGGGGAAGTGTTTTGTGCCTCACTTTGGGAAAGTGATTGTTTCCTGTGAGGTCTGATTTCACCACAGTCTCATGACATGTTTAGGAGATGAATCCTAGTGGAGAAGACATTGGTCACTAAAAGGTATACCCTAGAGTGCTACTTTGGTATTCAATCATTCCTGTCTGTTTCTTAACCAGTGAGTGACTTGGATAAATCATTTAAGGGACTTGAAGCCTCCCTTAAGATGTCTGCCTCAACTCTGGCCCACAGAAATTAAGGCAGCCAACAGAGAGAAACACCTCTAGGACCAAAAGCCAAAATAAATCCGTCCTCACATGACTTGTAGTTATTTTACACTCTGACTAAAACAAAAACAAAAACAAAATAAAACAAACCAAAAACAAAAACAAACAAAAAGAAACAAAACTAATGACATAATCCTTCCAGTTTCTGCGTCTGCCTCTGGAGCTGATACTGTGCCACAGCACTCTATACCCAAATACGACTGGGAGAAAGCTGGTCTCCCAGGAGTGTAGGCAAGCCTGTGAGAACAAGTAAGACCACCACTTCTGCTCTGAGGGACCCGCACAGAGACCTCAGGACACAAGAATCAAGGAACATCTGGGGACAGAATCTTTTAGGGTTTTGTCTATACCCAGAAGATGACCCTGTGCCACAACTCTCCATACCGAAATTCATCCCAGAGAGAACTATTCTTCCAGGCACACTGACACACAGGCTTGCAGGAGGGACAAGCCAGTCAGAGACAGTAAGATCAGCTAACACCAGAGAGACCCAGACGGCAAGAGGCAAGGACAAGAACATAAGCAACAGAAATCAAGGCTACTTGGCTTCATTAGAACACAGTTCTCCTACCATAGTGAGCCCTAGATACCCAAATACACCAGAAGAGCTAGACTCTGATTTAAAGTCACATCTCATGATGAGGATAGAAGACTTTAAAAAGGGCATGAATAACTTCCTTAAAGAAATACAGGAGAACAGGTAAACACCTAGAAACCCTTATAGAGGAAACACAAAATTCCCTTTAAAATTTTCAAGAAAATACAAACTAGTGGAGGAATTGTACAAACATCCAGGATCTAAAAGTGGAAATAGAATAAATAAATAAATCATAAAGGGAGAAAACCCTGGAAATAAAAAACCCAAGGAAGAGATCATGAGACATAGAGCAAGCATCACCAACAGAAAAAAATTGATAGAAGAGAGAATCTCCAGGGCAGAAGATGCCATAGAAAAAACACTGATAAAACAGCTAAAGAAAATGCAAAATGCAAGAAGATCCTAACCAAAAACATCCATTAAATTCAGGACAAAATGAGAAGACCAAACCTAAGGATAATAGGTATAGAAGAAGCAAAGACTCCCAACTTAAGAGGCCAGAAAATATCTTCAACAAAATTATAAAAGAAAACTTCCTTAAATCTAAAAAAGAGATGCCCATAAACATACAAGAAGCTTAAAGAACTCCAAATATACTGGACTAGAAAAGAAAATCATCCCATCACATAATATCCAAAACGCCCAATGCACAAAACAAAGAAAGAATATTAAAAGCAGTAAGGGAGAAAGGTCAAATAATATATAAAGACAGGCCTATCAGAATTACACCAGATTTCTCATCACAAACAATGAAAACTAGAAGATCCTGGAACAGATGTACTACAGATTCTAAGAGAACACAAATGCCATTTCAGGCTACTATCCCTAGCAAAAGTCTCAATTACCATAGATGGATAAACCAAGATATTCCATGACAAAAACAAATTTACACAGTATCTATTCACAACAAAACATAATAGATGGAAAACGCAACAAAAGGAAGGAAACTATACCCTAGAAAAAGAAAGTAATCTTCTTTCAACAAACCCAAAAGAAGATAGCCACATAAATATAAAATTGACCTCAAAACTAACAGGAAGCAACAATCACTATTCCTTAATATCTCTTAACATCAATAGACTCAATTACCCAATAAAATGACATAGATTAATGAACTGGATACCTAAAGAGGACCCAGTATTTTGCTGCATACAGGAAATGAATCTCTGTGTCAAAGACAGACATTATCTCAGAGTAAAGGACTGGAAAACAATTTCCCAAGCAAATAGTTCTAGAAACATGCTGGAGTAGCCATTCTAATACCGGATAAAGTCAACTTTCAACCAAAAGTTATCAAAAAAGATAAGAGAGGACTCTTCATACTCTTAAAAGGAAAATTCTACAGAGATGAACTCTCAGTTCTGAACATCTATGCTTCAAATGCAAGGGCACCTACATTCATAAAAGAAACTTTACTAAAGCTCAAAACACACATTGCACCTCACAAAATAATCATAGGAGACTTCAACACCCCACTCTCAGCAATGGACAGATCATGGAAACAGAAACTAAACAGAGACACAGTGAAACTTACAGAAGTTATGAACCAAATGGATTTAACAGATATCTATAGAACATTTCATCCTAAAACAAAAGAATGTACCTACTTCTCAGCACCTCACGGTACCTTCTCCAAAATTGACCATGTAATAGGTCACAAAACAGGCCTCAAAAGATAAAGAAAATTGAAATAATCCTGTGCATCCTATCAGATCACCACAGACTAAGGAAGGTCTTCAATAACAACAAAAAGAATGGAAAGCACACATACAAATGGAAGCTGAACAACACTCTACTCAATGATAACTTGGTCAAGGAAGAAATAAAGAAAGAAACTCAAGACTTTTTAGAGTTCAATGAAAATGAAGCCACAACATACCCAAAGTTATGGGACACAATGAAAGCATTCCTAAGAGGAAAACACATAGCTCTGAGGGCCTCCAAAAAGAAACTGGAGAGAACCTACATTAGCAGCTTGACAGTACATCTTAAAGTTCTTGAACAAAAAGAAGCGAATACACCCGAAAGGAGTAGATGGCAGGAAATAATCAAAATCGGGACTTAAATCAACCAGTTAGAAGCAGAAAGAAATATACAAAGAAACAACCAAACCAGGAGCTGGTTCTTTGAAAAAAAATGAATAAGATAGATAAACTCTTAGCAAGACTAACGAGAGGGCACAGAGAAAGTATCCAAATTAACAAAATAAGAAATGAAAAGGGAAACAAAAACAGAAAGCAAGGAAATCAAAAAAAAAAAAAAAAATCATCAGATCTTCCTACAAAAGCCTATACTCAACAACACTGGAAAATCTAGACAGATACCAGGTATCAAAGTTAACTAAGGATCACATAAACCATCTAAACAGCCCCATAAGCACTAAAGAAATAGAAGCTATCATTAATAGTTTCCCAAACAAAAAAAAGATGAGTTTAGTGCAGAGTTCTATCAGACCTTCAAAGACCCAATATCTTCAAACTATTCCACAAAATAGAAACCGAAAAAATTCTACCCAATACATTCAATGAAGTCTCAATTACGCTTATACCCAAACTTTAGACCAATTTCCCTTATGTAATATGATGCAAAAAACTCAATAAAATTCTCATAAACTGAATCCAAGAATACATTAAAATGATCATTCAACATGATCAAGTAGGCTTCATTCCAGGGGTGGTTCCATATATGGAAATTCGTCAACTTAACACACTATATGAACAAATGCAAAGAAAAAAATCACATGATCATCTCAGTAATGCTCAGAAAGCATTTGACAAAAGTCAACACCTCTTCATGGGAAAAGTCGTGGAGATGGGAGGAGGGATGGAGGGAAAACAGGGAAATGGGTTAACATTTGAAATGTAAATAAAGAAAATATCTAAAAATTTTTTCAAAAATTTTAAATACTAAAAAAAAGTAACATTATTTGTTTCTGGTGGAGCTGTTTCTAACTGGTATGTTAGACTATTTTCAATACTTTTTTTTTTTGCTAAGCGATAATATAAAATTGGTAAAAAATAAATGTTGACAACTCCATTCAATAATTTTTATACAGATGTCAAATGTTCTCTTAAGAAAGCTTCTCTGGCGGTAAATAAAACATAGCATGATAAAATATGCAAAATTATTTTTATTTGGCAAAAAAATGACTGATCAAAGTAAAGTGCAGTTGAGCTCTCGAGCATCAGAGGCTACCCTGCCGTACACTCTGTAACATACAGTAACAATGAATGGGAAATGAGGTTTTGATTCATGTAAGTGTTTAATAATTCTCTAATTCTTTTCACTAGAAATGTTATTTATTAATTGATGGAAATTTTACTCAGAGGTAATATTTCCCCTCATTTAAATGCAGCCAAATTTGGTCTGGAGTGATGACTCCACACTTAAGAGCTTTTCCCAGTCTTATAGAAAATGTGGGCTCAGTTCTCAGTACCCACATGGCAGCCTACCACTGTCTGTAATTAAAGTTCCAGAGGATCTCAAGATCTTGTCTGAACACCCAGGGTATCAGGCACACACATAGTGTGCACACATACATGCAGGCAAACTATTCATACATGTAACTAAAACAATTAATTAAAAACATTAAATTCAACCAAATTGACTAAAAAATTAAGTTAAACTAACATATATTAAAAATTCAATAAAGATGTGCCTGAAAATACTCCTAGGAAATTATTTGAAACTTTCCTTGTAGAACAATGCAAAAATTTCAAGTTTTAAAATTGTACTTGAGAAGTTTAGGGCCTTTAAGTTTCCTTTGGTTTTATATTGCCTACTAATAACCATGTTACTCAACTATATGTTAATTTAGGCAAATGAAGCATTAGAGGGTTTTGATTTTGTTTTGTGTGTTTAGGACAAACTATTTCCAAGGCAAAATACTTTATTTAATATTCTCTCACAGATTTGGTTTCACAAAAATGAGAAATTCAAATGAATTATAAGTACCATTCAGGGAACAATAATTGAATGGAAAGCAGTAATAACTTTAGCTGGACAGATGGCAAGCCTAAATACTTTGAGATTTTTTTTAAAAATATTAAAGAGCCTGAGAGACCAGTTTAGTGTGGGGCTTTCTAGTAAGTACATTGATTCCATCAGTTATAGCTCTATACACTTTCAGTTCTAACAGTTCAAATAACAGGGTGTTGTCTACATCCTAAGGCTATCAATCATAGTGATGAACCATTTTAAATATTAGAAAAGTCACTTTGACAAAGATAGATATTAACCACATCCGCCCTTTAAATCTGATTCTTTTGTATTAAGCACCAATGATAATACATGACACTTATACAAAACCTTAAAATAAGTGTCAAGTCCTTTGTACATGAGATGTTCATGTGAAATGATAAACCAGACAAAGGTCAATATGTTCACTTTTGTAGTAGATTAATACAGTAAGGATTATAAAAACTCAAAATACAATGAAAAAGTACCCCACACATTTTCCTGTTTATTTCCTAATTTTCAGGTCCAGGGTAGAAATAAATGAGGGGTAAAGTCATCAAACACTTTCACCTTCTGAACAGGCGTGATACTTTTCAGTGTCTACAATAAGTTGTTCACCATAATCAAAATACACTCTGGGAAGATGAACCTGTGATTAATTGCTACTCAGTTTTGAAATGTATTGTAGGCTGAGATTTTTCAAAACCTACTTTAATAGGGGCTCCCAGAACTTCGACCTGCTCCCCTTCTAGCCTGTCTTCCAAAGGAAGGGGAGAAAAGATGGTAAATAGGATGAGGGGGATGTGGACCTGTTTAGAAGTAGTTCTTTGGGGCAATGATTTCAGTGTCCATTTGTCGGGTTGCCAGGAGTCCAGTTAAAAAGAATCACCAAACACATATCAGCAGAGGTGACACTGTTCCACAGAAACCGCCAGGCCTCTGCTGAGTCAGCACAAGTCAGCAGGCGTGACCAAGATCAGTCGGAATGACAGGAGTTCTCTGCCGTGCCTTTCTCAATGACTAGCGGACTCAAGACAAATGAAGAGTCATTTATACTATAGCTAATACCAGAAGTACGGCCAGTGTGAAAGCACACTAGTTGTAATGCTAACCTCTGATGGCAAAGAAACAAGAGAGAAAGCTACATGCTTTCACCATTTCAGTGGGATTTTTGTCAGGTTAAAATAAACATGACAATAGAAAAATTTTACCTTTTTATTATAAGGAATTTTAATATGAATGAGTTCTCACTGTATGCTCACCAGTAACTCATCACTGAATTTAATAAACAATAATTTTTACATAATTTGCTACTCTAAACATGGCTTATAGCAAGTGTGCTGGTTTGTATGAGTGCAGACTATAGCTGCAAGCGGTTGTAGAACAAGTTTTCTTTCTATTACTATAATTTATATGACCCTGCAAATGAATGTGCACATGCAGTGAGTGCCTCATGGCTCTTAGCCAAGCTTAAATGTAAATCTAAAGTCATTTCAAATTGTGTTTTAAATCATACTGACTTTTCCAAAGGGTACCATTACACTACCCTACCTCATTAGTAAATCTTGGCAGTTTGGCCATTTGAAACCCATTTAACATTTCTTCTTTATGTCACGACTAACTGGCAGAGAGAGTCATAATTTGCAGTTAAAGACTGTGTGTGATTAATATACATCATTACAAGAAGTCACTAAATTACATTCAAATAACCTTGTTATTTGAAATAGATATCTCCTGTCTTAATTGCTGGCTTAGCAGTTAATTGAGAAAATCCTTGTTAATGATCTGATGTGGCTCAGGAATGATGAACAAATGAGACATTCTTCTTGGGTAAATAAAACCAATTCTCCCAACTGTGTAGGGCTGACCTCGAGGCAATAGATCACAACTCAGAATCTCAATGGTTTCTCTAAGCCAAATCATTACAAGTAACACGAACAGGAAAAATAAAGTAGTGCATTAAGATCATTGACCTTAATGACAGGACTCATTAAAACTCTGAGATGAGTCAGAGACAAAGGGTCCTCTCTAGAATCTGATTTGACGTATTTACTGCAGGTGACCTCCCAGTTCACTGTCTCCAAGTCAGCCTGGGTTTCACTTGACTCGCTTGCTCTCTTCTCCTCCACGCACTGCTGACCTGTTACTGAGATTATTATTCCTAAGGAAGAGACTGTCAGTGACTCTTACGGCATAAACTCTCCTGAATTACACGACGATATGGGCCACATTAGCCTCCTTTTTGCTAATTTTAGATTCATTGCCTTTCACAATCTCTGCTGAAGGACTGCTCATTCTTAAATCTGTGTTTTTCAAAGAGCAATGTGTCTGGCTTAACAAAATACCTCTCTATAGGGGAAAGCAAAAGTAAGACACTATCTGGCAAAATGCTGAAGCTCCAGATGTTGTCAATACAGCCTTGACTCTAATTCTCACGATCACCATAAGAACTGTTCACTCTTATTCCCACTCGGTACATGAAGACACTAAGGCTTGTGGATGGGAGGGACCTCTCATAGCAATCAATTGCTACTTGCTAACAAGAGCTGTAAACACACCTTCAAATCAATGCCCCGCAACATTGTATATCTATAGTATAATCAATTTGAAATAAAAAATTTAAGAAACAGTGCTGAAACACGAAAAGTGAGATGGTCAGGCCAAATCTTTTCACGTTTCCCTAATGGTGCAAATGTCTTCTGTTATCCAAGTAAATCTATTAAGTATAATGCAATGTCTTTAAATTGTAAGGGAAATCCATCATATTTTAGACATCAGTTGGAGTTAGTTCAACAGTAAGGTTACATTACATTCCTTTTTGATGGAGTATTATTGCTTAACAGTGTGCTTAGTGATAATTGTGACAAACAGTTAACCTTGGGCAAATTATCAATATACAACAGATAAAAATGGAGGTCAAATGCTATCAACTCTGTCTTGAATATCTGAATTATGCATTACTCATGAACATGTGCATGACATTAGTAAGTAGTGTACTCACTGAGGAGTTAAAAGACATACTCTTTTCCAAATTATATATGGCAGTTTCTTCAGTGTACACAGTGAGAGAAGGTATTTATTGAGTTATTTGTACTTGACTGCATAGTAAAAGAAACTACTAAGTGTTCTTTCTGGTCTTGGCACATTCTGAAAACAAAACTGAGTAAGGATCCAACACACACAAAATGGATGAGGTATCTGAAAACTGTAGCTTCCTATTCATTCTCTGCAGTGACATGATTAGGAATTGCACATGAAACTGATGTAGGGAACGATATAGAAGCAACTGGAGCTCTATAATCTAGTTCTATCTACTGTATCTCAGAATTTAGCCTAAAGTAATCTCAGAGCTATTATTTCAATGAAATATTTATTTTTTAAACCATTTATAAAAGCAAATAAAAGACCAATACTTATGAGGTAACAACTACCTCCTGAGCTATGTACTATCCCAGCACTGTAGAGAACAGCCGAAAGAGAAGCAACTGACCAAAAGTCCCCTGCCTGTCAGTTCTTGACACATAAACTGAGTGTTAGATGACAGGTCAATGTGGAGGCACTGCCACACCAGTGCTAGGCGTCCACAACTTTATGAGATCCATGTGAGTCTTATACTCATTCCAGATCCGGTATATCTGATAGGTTATGGGACATGCTTCCCTGATACGGTTTTAATACGTTTATATGCCCCCAATGTCTCATTTTATCTTAATAACTTTATAGAATGGCACCCTTTCTAACAGTACAGCTAAGTCATTCATCAGCGTGTGTTGCATGAATGGAGACAGATAGGTGACAGATAGGTGACAGATAGGTGACAGATAGGTGAGAGTGCTTATTTATCCAACCAAGAATACAATTAGTCTCCACTATCAAAAATGAAGTCAAGTGTGATTTGTAAGATGGTGCCTCTCAGGACAGGACACAGCCTGAAAAAAAAAAAACCACTGTTTTACACAATTTGGAGTAACTCAGAATAGATTGTGTCTTATCTCAATGCCCTCCCTGGTATTCCGTTCCCAAGGACGTCTTCCTACTTTGGAGAGCTTTGCCTTCTTTCTCTTAAGCTTCCAAGTATGACTCAAAAATAAAGTTCTTTTGAAAATTTACTTTCTATAGTCCATTAACTTCACTCTTGGAATTCATGAGATGATAATCCAAAGGTTTCTGCCGATAGAAATTTTATATGATTGTGAGTACCCATCACTCTTAGTCTTTAATTAAATCAAACATTAGAACCAAGAAAAGTTTCGTAACTCTTAAAAACATTTTAGACTTTTGCATATCATTAGTAGCCTCCACCCAAATATATGTTTTATAAATAAAACTAAATATTACCAAATGGTAACATTTAATACTCTGCCTTACTCACTCTCCTATAGCAGATCAATTATCAATACACTTGTGATTCATAGTCAAAGAATCTTAATATTGTTTAGTTAAAGGCTTCTATTGCTGGGACAAAACACTATGACAAAAGTAAACTTGTGCGTGAAAGAGTTTGTTTTAGAGGAGTCAGAGCAGAAATTCAAAGCCTGAACCTGGAGGCACGAGGTAATGCAAAGGGCATGGAAGAATGATGCTTACTGAATGTTCCCATGGCTTGCTCAGCCTGTCTCCTTATAGTACCCACAACCACTAGAACAAAGGTGGTACCACCATAGTGAGCTATGTTCGCTGATATCAATCATCAATGAAGAAAATGCCCTAAAGACTTGTCTACAGGCCAATCCTATAGAGGCTTTTCCTTAATTAATATTTCTTCTTTCCAGATGTTCCAGGCTGTTTCAAGTTAACAGCAAAAACTAACCAGCCCAGCTGCCATCTCCTTCATTATCCCCTAAATATTCACTGTGGATAAGGACACCACATTTTCAGAATATAACTGAATACTGAAGAAGACTTTATTCAGTATTCAGCCAGAGCTTATAGCAATCTACTTAGAGACATTTCTACCATCTCCTTGTTGACATCTTTAGCCAGTTCAATTTCTATGCACAATTCTGAAAATATCTACCTCTTCACAAGAGTCTTCATGGTCTCCCTACTCTTAGAGAATAAAATTCTGATATCTGAGAATGACCTTACCAAAGACTTTAACCATGCTATGAAACTTATGAGAGATGTATAAATTTTAAAATATCATTTATGTCTTACACGTTTCAATTTCAGGCAAGGAAGACCATAATTCAAGACCCTACTGGATTATACACAGAGCCCAATTTAAACAAAACAAGCATATTTGACTAATTAATCATGAATGTGATCTCAGGAATGTGGTTGATATACCTAATGTCACTCCTTTGGGGGGAACAGATGATAGATAGATAGATAGATAGATAGATAGATAGATAGATAGATAGATAGATAGATAGATAGAATAACTTTACCCTCTAGGGACTCATAACTTAATTATAAAGGTAGACAAGTCCCTAAATAACCTCACAAGATTGGAAACCACATTTTAAAAAAGTTATAAAATTTGGAAGTCCCTAAATAACCTCACAAGATTGGAAACCACGTTTTAAAAAAGTTATAAAATTTGGATAAGGAATAAAAGATTGGAGTGAGGTATGATAGGTTTCGTGTAAGTCAGGATGGTATAGGAAAAATCAGATTTTCCTTTTTAAAATTTCTTTTAGTTTTAAGATTATAATTACATCATTTCACTGTTCCCTTTTCTTCCTCTAAGCCATCCTATATATCCTTTGCTCTCTTTCAAATTCATGACTTCTTGTTTTATTAAATGTTCTTATATACACATATGTGTAGATAGATATTTCTGAATACAAAAAATACAACATGTATGCAACACAATTGTGTAAGCAAGTGTTTAGCAAGTGTTTACTTGCTATTGGAAGTAAATTTCACCAAATCTCTTACATTCTTCCTTCCTTAATATTCCTGGCTGAATGGATCTTAGCTGACAAGATTGACAAGGAAGCTGTTTTGTATAAAGGACAAGCTTTACACACTCTGAGCAGAGACTATTCAAAACTGAGGTACTTCACTATTTTACCATGTGGAGGTTCATCCATCATTCGTAGAAGTAGAGAGTTTCTATACATATAATTGAAAAATTAATCCTGACCACGATTTTCTTTCTCTTCAACTGAGGCAGCTAAGCAGCAGATGCCAACATGCAGATCTTCATGAAGACTCTGACCAGCAAGACTGTCACTCATGAGACATCATTAAGAATGTCAAGAGACACTATTGATAGTGTCAAGGCCAAGATCCAAGACAGTCAGGCTTTCCATCTGAGCAGCAGAGGCTGATATCCACCAGCAAGCTGCTAGAGAATGGTCACACCCTGTCTAACTACAGCATCCAGAAAGAGTCCACCATGCACCAGTGTTGTCCTTTCACGGTGGCAGCATCTAGCCATCCCTTGGCCAGCTAGTCTAGACGTACAACTGTGATGCGATGATCTGTTGCACACCTACCCTCTTTCTGCAAGAAGCGATGCCACACTAACAATTTGTACCCTAAGAAGAAAGTGCAAAGCAGAAACCATACTTTTGTTGACTGGAGCAGTAGAAAAAGAAAGGAGTCTTTCTTCTCCTTTATTTCTGCTCTCTGCTATATAATGTAGCTTTTTATTGATATCTACAGACATAAAGCTAAAGGAATTTCTCATTCTGCATAACAATGCCATTCTTGAGACACTAGCAGCCCACTAAAAAATCTGTGAGAACTTGTTCCTACATTTCGATCTTTCATTTTACAAATTTTAGTTTATCAAAGGCTAAATTAAATTTAAAACTAAACTAGGTCACGGGTTGGCTATCAGGAAAGATTCAACTTCCTTTCCTCATGTGATCATCAAATTCACACAAGAGAGAAGAACATCTAATTGGGCTTACTTACAACTTTAGGCTGCCTCTGATCTGGGCCGTAGCTCTATAATGATACCCCATAGATGACGCATTCACTAGCACAGTTAGTTTGCTTGTTTTTCCCTAGAAAAGACAATTACACCAATCAACTGTGCGCTTTTTTTTAGAACAAGCAGCTGATTTAGGAAAAGACTGACATATATCACTTAAAGCTATTCAAGAAGTCATTCAGATAACCTTAGAGGGAATACAACAGGCATTCTAAAAATAAATAAAAAATAAGAAAAGATGATTGTTGAGTGTGACCAGGTATGTACTGTTGTTGGGTTGTGATTCACAAGGTAAATATCTGTGATACACATAGAACCTAATTAAATAAGTTAGCAAGGTTTAAGAGAAGAAAATATGCCAATGAAGATATTATGGAGATGAGCAGAGCCATTCAAATTTTAGCAGAAGACACAGAATTCTACTCATATTTAATGAAAGTTAGCTACATAGGGCTGTTGTGGAACCAGGGGAAGAAAGGTATCATTATTGCTTACTAAAAGAAAAAAAAAATCAGTGGCATGAACATGGAACCAATTCCTCTAACTTTAAAAGAAAATACCTAGTTACTTAACCAGGAAGCAAAATAAAAATAGTGACTGATATACTCTCAGTACTTGTTATATGACAGTGATTGTTCTAAATGCTTTTACAAGCATTAAGTCATTGAATCTTTGCAAAATCTGTGATAACACTGGTATGTTTATTTCCCTTTTAAAAATACTGGAATTACGACATGGAGATGTTGAAATAATTGTCAAAATTTACATAGCTAGTAAGCGGAGCAAACACCAATCAATAAGATGAGGGCCAGAATTTGAGAGTATTAAGCAAGACAGCTACTGTCTGGAGAGAAACAGTTTTCACAGAACAGCCCCGATTGCTTCTTCAGGGAACTTTTAAGGATGGGAAGAGCACCCTCATCGAAGCAGGGGAAGGGAGGATGGGATAGGGGTTTTCTGGAGGGGAAACCAGGAAAGGGGATAACATTTGAAATGTAAATAAATAGAATGTCCAATAAAAAAATACATAAAGGCAAAAACCCTATCCTGGTTGACACTTGTGAGGTGAAAAAAAGCAAGCAGGCAGTTTAACAGAAGCAAAATCTCAGTTAACTAGGGCATCTTGACCTCAAGTTCATGGGACAATGTTGGATAATATTTTAAGGACTTTCCCACAGGAGTAGATATAAGCAAGATGTGCATTGGGGGAAGGGTTCCAGCTCTAATTCAGAACTTAGATGGCGGCAGCAGGGACAAGATCAAGGAACCTTGCCTGCAGAACACTAAATAGTACAGAAGCCATTCAAACAAACACAATAATTAGAAACTACTTTTTAAATTTGAAGTATTTTTAAATACACTTAAAAATCTCATAAAATAACATTGCAAATTGAAAAAGCTTTGCAAATTTATTCTACTTTTGTTTCATGTTTATCATTTTCTTAGTGAAATATGCTATACACTTAAATATACCATACACTTGTACACACACACACACACACACACACACACACCTTTTATAATTATTATTCAAAGGCAGAACAAGTTAGATAGAAGTGGAAAGAATCATATAGTTGTTAATCAAGAGTCATTGTTCTATTCAAAATCACTAGCTATAACAGCTAGGATCTTTCAATTGTAGTGCATCAATAAGATGAAATAGTGAGAAATTTCATGACTCATTTATCTAACAACTGAATAAATGACTGAGAATCCATATAAACTATAGATAGCATATGTTATGAAAAAATTAACAAATGTCTCAGCAAAAAATTGAAATTATGCATATTGAGTTGTATCATATGTGTGTACAAATTTGTAGCAATGCGTGTACAGTGTGGTTTGTCTATAAATGCTGAAAATTTCAATTACATGAAGCATCAACTATCTTCCTTTTGCTTATGAAATGCTATTTTGTTTTTTTTTCAATATAACAAAGAAGATTCATATGAAACAGGTCAATGAAACGACTCATTTGGATAAAATTATGTAGAAAATATTCACAGAAGCATTGTTATCTTAATCACTTCTGAACAACAATTTCAAAATAGCAGACAATCACAACCTTCAATTATTATTTGTAATTAAAAGAAAAGTTCTGTGTTTGTTTACTATACATTCTCATGCTTGACAAAGTGAAATGATCTAGAAATATCAGTTATTTTACGGCAGAAAACTATTTCTTTAATTATTAAGATATAAATAGTGTTTCAGTATTTCCTAACAGCCATCAGCATGAAATTTAGAATATTTATTTATTATAACCAGCAGACACGTTCTACATCACACACAAACCGGAATCTTATCGTTTCATCCTGCCCTAAGGTCCTGTTTTTGATGCTTTCTAAGATAACAGCATGTCTGTTTTGATGTAGTGTTTACAGCTCCATGTCATCATACACACATGAACTCTGACTGTTACATGTCATTATGTCATTCTGGAAAACACATTTAAAACAAAAATCCATCTCAGACATGCTCATCACCTCCTGGGCCTCCTCTTTCCTAGTTTTCTTTATCAATTAATAATTTTCTGTGTCATTCTAAATTATAAACTGTTTCTTTGTTTCTACTGTGTTATGTTTAGCACTTCAGTTGTTTTTCTTTTCTGAAAAACTAAGAGCTATCTACAGGGGCAAAGTAGATGGCTCAACTCTTGGAACCCATGTGATGGGAGCGAGCTGACTCGTAAGTCATCTTCTGACTTCTCTGTGTGTGCTTGTGCACATAAATAAATAGCAGGTTTTGCTCTGTAAAACACTTAGCTGTTTCGGGATGTAGAATGGGCTAAATCTAATAATTCAATATCTAGCTTAGAGTTCAAATTACTTGAGCACATATTTCTTAATTGTCTAGTCACTTGGCATGTGTATAAGAAGGAAAGAAGGAAATTGTATCGTGTCAGTCTTTGTTCAAACAATATAATTCATTTTATCTATGCCCCCAGGTTAGAAGATGCTGAGTTAGAATATTTTCCACGGGAAAGTCGAGACTTAGAACAGGTGCGATATCAGTGGATAGCATATAACATGCTTCCATCATCCTGAAGAGAGAGCATCCAGAGATCATGAGATATTACCATAATCGATAAAGGTGAAGTCTGAGGCAGATGACAGCCACAGCAGGCTTTCAGAACTCCTGCATATTGAGAGATAATTAGCAACACAATCAGCCTCTCCATCCAATATTGTTACCTCAGAGGTAGAAAAATGAAATGCTTATTACTCATTAATGCATTTCCTAGACTCTATTGATTCAACAACATTATCAATGATTTGAGGAGACAGATTTAATAAATGAGAACATTATTTCAGCCAATCAACAATAAAATTATCCTCAATAATCTTTAACATAGCTTGAACTAAAAAAATGTTTTCTATTAAAATATTTACATGATTTATTCTATATTTTGCAAGGGAAAATAGAGATTCTTTACACAGTCTAACTCTCATCAATTTTTCTTTCTAGCCAGCTCACAAAAATATTCTTAAGCAAAGTAGGGAATATAAATTTCCCTGCATATTTTAAATACTATTACCTTCCTACACAACTACTTCTGATATGGAACAGAATTATAGTATCTAATAAAAAATAATGCACAAGGAAATGGAGCTGGGGTATATGAAAGGACCAACAACACAAGTATACATGAAGACACCATTGCTTTTTATGTTGACATTAAAGAAACAAGAAAAATCATTATTCATTTGGTATCCTCGTGGCCTTTAACTTGGTATTTAATTGCACATCATTAGAAAACAACTTTGAAGAGGCTGTTACAAGTTATCACTTCCTTGTCAGTAATGCTGATATAGTCAGTATGACATAATGCTTCCTGTGGAGCAAGAATATTTCTATACAAATATGAATGATGTACTCAGAAATTTTCTGTTTTCTTTTTAACTGTTAGTTCATTCATGAGTTTATTTTTAATCTTATTCCAAGTCAATAAATAGAATTTTATCTCATCAAATTATTGATAGTTGTAAACAACAGTAAGTTGTACTGGAGGGCCTGTGATTTCCTCAGCCATGGACTTTTGACTTTTGATTACAGTACCAGGTGTAAGATTTCTCCTGTAAAGCAGGCCTCAGGTCCAATCAGACAGTGTCTACTTTCTGTGTGTCAACCACAGAAGACTTGTGCCACTGTTGTACCTGTGGACAGATCTTGCCTGACAGGTCAGTACCGTACCTTGAAGGGGTCAGCTATGGTTGTTGTTCCCACCTATAGGTCTTCATAGTACCTTCTGGTAGCATGAAGCCCAGCCAGCAGGAATAAAGTTCCTTGGCCAATTAGAGGAGAGTCCCCTAGGTCTTGCAAACTTTATATGCCCCAGTACAGGGGAATGCCAGGGTCAAGAAGTTGGAGTGGGTGGGTAGGGAAGCAGGGCAGGGGGAGGGTATAGGGGACTTTCCAAATAGCATTTGAAATGTAAATAAAGAAAATATCTAATAATAATAATAAAAATGAGAGAGATGGACTTCTCAATGTCTTCCAGTCAAGAGTATAGTATCTTCAGCAATGGGGTCTTACCAAGTAGCTACAATAGGGAACAAAAAGTAATAGCCTGCATTGTTTTGGACAGTTTGGGAGACTCCTTGATGAATAATGTTCAGAGAAGTATTGCATGGCTTGTACTATAATTTCCATTAAGTAACTCCTGGCTTCTGGGAGAGGCATTGCCTGGCCACAGATATTTCTCAAATGAAACTCAAATGGACATTACACATAAGCGCAAGTTAAATTGTGCTTATTCAAGTTCCTAAATATCTGTATTTCTTTTAAAATACATGATTAAATTCAAGCATGATTTTGGAAATGTAAAGGGAAAGATTCTTTTAACTTATTGTAATGAACTTTTTGTATGACAAATAATAGTTCCCTAATGTGTTTCTTCTACACACCTTCTCTGCTTAGTTGTTAATTTATTACCACCCATCTGCTGTACTCCATGGTAAGAGCTGGCTCTAGGGCACATAATTTCTGTTTGTCCTGTATAATAAGGCTAAGGATGGAAAAGTCATGAAGTTCAACAAGGAGGCAATGGGAATATATGTGGACATGAGCGTTGCCCTTTGAACACTTATAGACATAAAAAGAGAATTTATGACATCAGGATGCAAATCAGAATATTTTTGCTTCTAAATATGTCAACACCAGTTTTTGAGAAAGAATTGTAACTTCTGGGATTTGAGTGGCTCCCCATTACCAGAATATGTTCCTCTGAGTTGAGTTATAGAATCTCAACTTTTTCTTTCTTCCTTTCACAACATAAAATGTTATTGCATGTGTAATTGTTTTAAAATATAATGATTGCTACTCAGTTCCAAATAATGATAGGAAATTTAAGGTAAAGTTAATTTTGCTTATCTAAACAAAATATTTTATTCTGTTAATGATAAATGCCAGGAGGACTGTGTGCCTGGGCATAAATATGTGCACACGTAGGCCTTAAGGAAATTTTTTATTAGATATTTTCTTTTTTTATATTTCAAATGTTATCCCATTTCCTAGTTTTCCCTCTGAAAATCCCCTATCCCCTCCCACCTACCCCTGCTCCCCAAACTACCCAATCCCATTCCTGGTCCTGGCATTCCCCTATACTGGGGCATAGAGCCTTCACAGGACCAAGGACCTCTCCTCCCATTGATGACCGACTAGGCCATCCACTGCTACATATATACCTAGAGCCATAAGTTCCACCATGTGTTTTCTTTAATTGGTGGTATAGTTCCAAGAAGCTTGGGGGTAGTGGTTAGTTCATACCCATGTTCCTTCTATGGGGATTCAGTCCCCTTCAGGTCCCTGGGTATTTCTCTGGCTCCTACATTGGGGACATTGTGCACCCTCCAATGGACGACTGTGAGCATCCACTTCTGTATTTTCCAGGCACTGGCAGAGCCTTGCAGGAGACAGCTATATCAGGCTCCTGTCAGCAGGTTCTTGTTGGCATTTGCCTGCCTAGTGACTGGATTTGGTGGTTCTTTATGGGGTGGATCCCTAAGTGGGGCAGTCTCTGGATGGTCCTTACTTCAGTCTCTGCTCCAAAAGTTGTCTCTGAAACTCCTTCCATGGGTATTTAGTTCCCCATTCTAAGAAGGAACAAAGTATCCACACTTTGGTCTTCCTTCTTCTTGAGTTTCATGTGTTTTGCAAATTGTATCTTGGGTATTCTAAGTTTCTGGGCTAATATCCACTTATCAGTGAATGCATATCATGTGTGTTCTTTTGTGANTGGGTTANCTCACTCAGGATGATATCCTCCAGATNCATCCATTTGCCNAAGAATTTCATAAATTCATTGTTTTTAATAGCTGAGTAGTACTCCATTGTGTAAATGTACCACATTTTCTGTATCCATTCTTCTGTTGAGGACATCTGGGTTCTTTCCAGCTTCCGGCTATTATAAATAAGGCTACTATGAACATAGTGGAGCATGTGTCCCTATTACCAGCTGGAACATCTTCTGATTATATGCCCAGGAGAGGTATTGCTAGATCTTCCAGTAGTACTATGTCCAATTTGTAGGAGAACCACCAAACTAATTTCCAGAGTCATTGTGCCAGCTTGCAACCCCACCAGCAATGCAGGAGTGTTCCTCTTTCTCCACATCCTCGCCAGCNTCTGCTGTCACATGAATTTTTGATCTTAACTATTCTGACTGGTATGAGGTGGAATCTCAGGGTTGTATTGATTTGCATTTCCCTGATGATTAAGAATGTTGAACATTTTTTCAGGTGCTTCTTAGCCATTCGGTATTCCTTAGTTGAGAATTCTTTGTTTAGCTCTGTACTCCATTTTTAATAGGGTTATTTGATTTTTCTGGAGTCCAGCTACTTTAGTTCTTTTTATATATTGGATATTAGTCCCCTACCAGATTTAGGATTGGTAAAGATCCTTTCCCAATCTGTTGGTGTCCTTTTTGTCTTATTGACAGTGTCTTTTGCCTTACAGAAGCTTTGCAATTTTATGAGGTCCCATTTGTCAATTCTCGATCTTACAGCACAAGCCTTTACAGTTCTATTCAGGAATTTTTCCCCTGCGAGGCTTTTCCCCACATTCTCCTCTATAAGTTTCAGCGTCTCTGGTTTTATGTGGAGTTCCTTGATCCACTTAGACTTGATGGAGCTCCATATGAATTGGAATATGCAAAGCAGCAGGAAGGAATTAGAAAACAGCAAGCATGTGTTACCAGACAGGTATAATAAAGCCAATTATCACCTCCACTGAAAACAGAAGGAACCTGGAACTTCAAATGTGTTATCATTAAATAATGTGTGTGATAACCACAATTAAAGATTTAGTTTCTGCAGACCCCAGTCAGTGCTTGCAAACTTAATTTACCAAAGCACAGCGGGATCCACAGAGTGGCCCTCAGACATGTTGTCAGAAATTTATTGGTACATAAATGAAGTGTGAGAATAGTTTTTAAAGTGAATTTGATAGATAGCAAAGAGAATCGTTATACCATTTAATTATTTTATTTTTTATTAATTAAATAATTACATCATAGAATTAAATATTAATAGAATTAGATATTTAAATTTAAAGAATAATTTATCTTATAATTCAAGAGGACTTCAGAAGTCATGAGAAAAAGCTTTCCTATTTTCCCATTGAGAAGATTTAAGCACACAAAAGTGAATTCAGCTTTTCCTGATGACATTTTGAGTTTGTATTTGCAAAGAAGTGGTGACAATCAAGAAGAAACTAAAGTAGAAAGCAGAAGTCTCTTTAGATATCTTATACTTTTTGAGATTGGCTCTACCAGGCACTTTGCATACATTGGCTTATTTCGTCTGTAAAGAAAATTCATGGGGCATATAGTATTTAACTCAAGAGAAAAACCAAGGCTCAGACTGTAAACGGACTATGTTGCTGTGCAGTTAAAGGTGGAGCTTAAATTAGCTCATCTACCTAAATTCAAATCAATTTCTGTAGTCTCACCTACCTCATTGCTTTAAAGGCTTAGGGTCACTATTTCAAGTTCAAATCACATTTATGAATATCTATCTACTCATGAAAGTCTCATGTTGTGCAAATAAACACTGTAAAACAGGATAATTCAAATAGTGAACCTGAAATCAAATAACCTCCTATAGAAATATCTCTATAAACCAAGAGCAAGAGACATAAAGCCTAAAGAAGAAATGTGTCTCATGAAATCCCAATAGAAATGCTAACAAAAGGTATGTGTATCTATAAGCTATAATAAAACCAGGTTATTTTCTAAAATACATTTAATATTCCACATAATACTATAAGATATAGACCTAAATAATATCAGCCATTAAAGTAGAGCCAGAGCCCTTCTGTTTCTGGATAAGGAGACTCCAGCCTGGCAGCATCATTATCTGCATGAAATCAGCTAGTAAGAGGTCCAGAGCTTATGTGCATTGCTGAATCACACTAAAGCTTTCCTCACTGGGCTAATAATCCATTCATTCAAAATAGCTTTGCATTTAGAATGGCAAGTCATTCTTAAGGTTTCCAGAAGAATATGGAGTTTTTAAAGCTTTAATTAAAATATAATTACATCATTTCCCTCTCTCTTTCCTTCTTCCAGTTCCTCCCACGCTTCTGCACTTGCACTTTTTCAAATTCATGACTTCATTTTTTTTTAGTTCTTTATAGAGAGATACATAAAAATATATAAAGATTACATTCCAAAATGTATAAATACAGCCTGAATAGTCCATAAAATATGACTGGTATTTTATACAGTACAAGTGAAATACTACTGGTACTGTACATGATTTCAAAGCTGACCTCTTGGTATTGAATAGCAGTCTGGGAGTTCTTCCATGGGGAAGACCATTTCTCCCACTCTCAACATTCCTTGATCGCCTGCAGAAGAATCGTTTTTCTTAATATGACATGGGCTTTAAAATTGTTGAAATACTGGTTATTGTAAGTATCAAATATATTCCTGAACTAGCACTTTGTAAAAGCTTCAATATAAAAAGTCTTTTCTAAAATGACTCTTTTGTGCTGGCAAAAGGGCATCCGTGGACCATTTGTCTGTTCTGTGCCATGTGTAGGGTATCCTTGCATTTAAAGGGATGGCACAGAGCTAGGATCATAAGATAAAAATAATGAGGCAGAATGCATCTTTGAGCTAAAAGTATTTCCCATTAAATCATGCTGGGGTGTCTTTCTCTCCTCTCTCTCCTCTCTCTCTCTCTCTCTCTCTCTCTCTCTCTCTCTCTCTCTCTCTCTCTCTGTATAAAGTTATAAACAAGAACACTACTTATTGACTGGGAAGTTAACGATAATTTCAAAATAAATATTGCACACTAATATGTTCAGTGGTACCTTGCCCTCTCCATATTATGTAAAAAGCAGAAATCATGTCTTATTCACATCAGAATAAGAGTAAAAAATTAGAGTTCTAACTGTATCTCCTTCTGAATGTAGTGAAGTAGGAAAAGTCAAAATTTCTGAAAAGAACACCTTGTGTTTGACTCATGAGATTGCATATAAACTTTGCATGGTGGTTTTTTTTTAATTAAATAAATAAAATGACTTCGGTTAGCCACCACATCCTCCTTTTGAAATGAGCATTCTGGTGCCTGTGGAGTTTGATGAATGACACCTCAGTGCTCACAGTGAACCTAGACTCAACAATGGAGCAATTTTGCCCATTTGCAATCCATACTATCAGCAGCCGTGTGATATTCAAGGGGGGAGTATAAAACATGTTTGGATATGGTAATGAATTTGATTACACCACTACCAAATTAAACCTATTTTCATTTTGATATTATAAAAACAGCAGCAGGGAGTTTGATGAGATAACTTGCTTCTACTTTATTAAGTTCCTTATGTTGCAGTCAGCTGCATGGAGTACTCCCTGGGAGTGAATGAAAAACATTTGGGTCTTGTCTCTACATTCAAAACAGTGTGAGTTCCAGTCAGGCTTTTAGAGTTTGCTTTATTCAGTCTGCCAGAGGGGAGATTAAGGAGTGTTCCCAAGTTCCTAGCCTGTTTATTGCCTTCTTTATGTGATAGGGTTTTCCTGCTACCCTCGGGCCTCCTAATAGCATACTGTGACAGATCAGTCTGTCCCATCAGGGCTGTCTTGGTTGAACAGGACAAATATCATGCAGACTTGGTGATTGTCCACATCCCTGGCCACTTTAGAGGGGAACTAAATCCTTTACAGCCCTGCTTCCTGCAGATCAGCACACATTTATGGATGCTTGGCTCCACCTCTGCCATGCTAATTAGTTAAATGCTTGCTCAGGGGCCTAGAGTTAGTGTATTTCCCAAAGCTTCTAAAACTTCAGAACTCATTCATAATGGAATGCTGGTACGAGAAGGGGGAGGGGATTATGTGAGTAAAACTGAATGAACTCGGGTAGCTCTAACAGGCTTTGTACTAGCGGAAATAAACAGGTCTCCAGACTGGACCCAGCCTAATGACAGTGCAGTGTGCAGCTTTACAGTGTCCTGGCTTCGTGTTTCTCAGCTTCCCATTTTTCTTAGTGATTTAACCTGGTTTTACAGCTGACTTACTTACTGTACATCATTTCCTAATAGTTGGCTCCTTTCCCCCTAGCTTCAGCCTTGTTGCTAAGGCACCGCACATTCCTCCCATTGGTTGAGCGGTAAAACGAATCTCTAATATGGTCATCTTCCTGAAATAGTGTCACAAGACAATCTAGGGACGCCGAAACAGCCGCAGAAAAGTGGGAGTATCCATTTACCCAAGCCAATGAAAATTCTGTGAAACAGCCCTAAGAAAATAATGCTTTGCTCAAGATGGTCCATCTCTGGATATTCCTATTAGATTTTTCATAGGACCAAATTCTAGGCCAGAAAAAAAAAAGAAAAGAAAAGAAAAGAAAGAAAAAAGGAAAAAAAATTGAAAACACCCACAGCAAAACCAAACAGAACCAAACAAAAAGACACTTCTCATTTGTTCTCTCACCAGAAAGAACAGTTTTCTCACTCGCTGCTGAGACTGTGGAAGAATCCTTGCATACATGGCTAAATATTTAAAACACAATGATATCTGTCACGGAGAAAGAATCTCCTTTTTTTTTTTTTTTCAGAGTGTCTTCTACATGTCTGAAGGTGGGACGGGCTGTACCCGGACAAGAGACACCACTGATACTGAGACCAAAAAGTGATTATGTCATAAGCTGTGCTACACAAGAATTAACTGTCTTCAGAACACTTCATTTTGCACAGTAACAGAAGACATTTGTAATTTCAGTCGCTCCTTCTCTTATTTGCTCACTTTCTTAAATCTTTTTTTTTTTTTTCTTATCGATTTTTTGAATCATAACCCTGGTTAACTCCATCTCTCTGCTGGGTCCTTTCACACCTGTGCCTGGGACCAGCCATGAGTAGAGGAAGCACTAGGTGATGCTGCTGAGCTCAGGACCATGGCTTCATCACAAACCTCAAATGGAGTACACATATCCCAAGAAATGTGCTTTTATCACAAAGCAAGATTTTAATTAATATCTCCCTGGTCACACTGCGAGTGTCTCTTCCCTGACTCCACCACTTCTACCATCACCCCCCCTACGCACACACATACGCACGCACGCACGCACAATGCACTGGCTCGCCTTCCTCTCTAGTTCCTCCACTATCATCCTTTACTTATTCCAGAACTTCACTCCATCATTTAAATGCCCCACCTTTTAAACACTCCTGCAGCTATGCCATATGCACTCATTCTCCTTTTCCTCTTTCTTCTTCCTCCATTTCTTCTCTTCCTTTAGCTCCATCTTGCTCTTCATCACTAAATAATCTCATCTTATGACTTAAGTACATCTTTATCATGACCACTTCATAGACTTTAATAGGCATATTAATCATTAAAACATTTGACTCAGGAACTCAGGAAAAGGGCCTAAGATTCTGCATTTGTTACATATTCTCAGAAGATCCCAATGCTGTTGGTCCAAAGCTCTAAATTTCATCATCTTTCATTATTTCATTCTCTATCTAAAGTACATTGTTTTAATTGACATTCAGATGTGATTCACAATCTGTATCTTCAGCTCTTAGTTGGCTTCCAAATTACATATTTTTAAGATGATTTTTTACTTTTTTTAAACTTTTGGCAGTATGGTACTTATATATAATATATTGTAAACATACTCGCTCTTCCAGTTACCTTCTATATACTCTTCTCATGACTGTTGTCACCTTTATCTTCACAATTAGTACCAATCTTACTTTCATATGTGTGTTTGTGTGTGTGTGTGTGTGTGTGTGTGTGTGTATGTCTGAGAGAGAGAGAGAGAGAGAGAGAGAGAGAGAGAGAGAGAGAGAGAGAGATCATGCATATCTCATGATACCCATTTCACCCAAGGTAAATTTTAATGTATTCATTTTATATGAATATATTTGTGTTCATGTTTAACACATCCATCTTCATGGTCATGTGAGAAAACCTGCAAATTTTTATTTAATTCAGTTTTTTAAAGCATATTGTGCAAGACAGAATAGAATGAATTTTACTGCAATATTGATATTGAGACATCTCACAAATAATTACACATAGATGTAATAGTTTTGATATATCACAATTTGCACTGCAGAAAACACAAACTGTCTCCAATAGTCCAGGCAAGGATGATGAAGGCTTAGGATGTAATCCTGCTTCCTTGTAGACATCACACCACAGAACTGCTTATTATTTTTACCATTCACCAAAGTAATTTGCATTCATCATATAAAATTTAGAAATCATTAGAAAGTATACAAAGGAAAATCAATATACCAATCATTTGTAAGTAAGTGTTGTTTTGGTTCTTTATTATAATACTTCTGTCCAGGCCATTTGTCTTCATTTTGTATAAGGAAGCTCCCGTAGTTTTCTGGAATTAAAATTGACCCTGAACTATTCTCTCAGTGGATGAGGTCATGACTTCATCATTTGAAGTCTATAGTTAAGGGGTTCAGCACATGTTCTTGAATGTCTTCCTATGGAACTTTGTCTGGATGTAACAGAATAACATCTACTGGCTAGCTTAGACTCCGTTTGATTAAAAGAACATTTGAACATATGAACATTTGAACATGTGTCTTACATTCTCTTATCTTTTGTATTTATGTATTTGAGAGAGAGCACAAGTGTGCCACAGTAGATGAGTGGAAGTGGATGTCAGAGGCTCTACTCTCCTTCCACCAGGTGAATTCCAGGGACTGAGCACAGATCAGTTGATCGCTTGGTGTCGAATTCTCTTACCTACTGAACCATCCAACTGGCCTCACTGTTTAAACCTAGAGAGCAATCAAAAGAGACGGGGCTGCTGGTGGTATCTCTGTTAGAAAAGCAGCCTGATCAAAGGTCCTAGGAGATTTCTTGGCTGGTTTTAATTCTGCCATCAAGTCTATGGTGCTATTCATAAATATTAAAAATGGAAAATTCAAGGAAGGGCATGAAAACTTCAAATAAAATCAAAGGCCTTGTGAGGATGTAGCTTTACCAGAGAGCGACTGCACAGCCTGGAGTCATAAAGAGAGCACCAGGGAACTGATTAACTAAGGCTGTAGTGACAGTAGGTTAGAAATTACGTTTTCTCTTCAAAGACAGAACATCTGATGGCTCTGCATGATACAGTGCAGTGCCATGCACCTCATGGACACTGATATAAATCCGAGCAAGCCCATTGTCATAGCACAAGTCATTGGGACCCATAGCATTTCACTAGCACATGTGAAGTGTTTCTGAGTTCTGAACTTAGTTCTCGGGGGGAAATAATTACATCACCATGGCTACTATTCAATTTGCTTTCACTTGACATCCCTAAGGCTAAACCATGTCCATGCCAAACAATAAATATTTTGGCAGGTGATGAGCAAGGGTTTATAATGGCAACAACAAAAACATCTTGTATCTAGGCAGTAGTCTACATTTTACAGACACCTTTATGTTTGTCATTTGTTCCTTATAATGGCCCTGCGAAATGAACACATTTGCAAAATATGATTGCTTTTATTTTAGAAAAGTGGAAAAGCAAAGTTCAGCTTTGCTTAGCAACCTGTGCTTTGAACTTGTCCCTGAGCTCAAAACTTAGTCATAAATAGAAATTCAGGCTCCAGCTAAGCCTGTCAGGTTCCAAGAGAATGGCTGGTTTCCTGGCAGCATGCTGTCCCTTTATAAGGGTCTTTGTAACAATTCATTTTTTATAGAAAAAAGGAGCAATTTGATCAATTGCACAATTTGGAAACTAAATGATTGTCCATAGTTTTTTTTTTTTTTCTGAAATAGAAATCTGTGTTCATTCATAACAGAGAAATTATGCAATACTTGTGACTATTTGTAGGGACAAAATCTTTTTTTCAAGGTACTCAAAATAAAACATAATTTTATACTGAAAAACATTAGCTCATTGCTTATTAAGAGTTATACTTAGTTTTTCAAGTTCATAACACCTTGATAAAGTGATCATTATGACTTATCTTTTCAGTTAGAAATTCGGGCATGAAAAAGGTAAATAGCTTGGCCCAAGCCCAAGAAGATGGCTGAACTGGGCTATAGCTCTGCTCAGGTTTGACTCAGACCTTGCTCTCTGAATGTTAACTGTTTCAACAAGCACAAGCAATACAACTGATAAAGCTGGTAAAGGGTAAAAGGAAAACTGGGCTCTGACAACCCACATTTTCAGAGTCCATTCATTAAGAGAAAATATACAATATCTTTATTTTTCAGGTACAATCATCTTTTCCCAGGAATACTAACAAAGTGTATTTTTACAAACATAATTGGTATTATATACTAACATGCCAAGTTATTGAATGCAAATTACTATGAGCTCAATGTCAGTAGCAATATGAGAAAATAAATATACCTGTAGTCCTTGGAGAGCTTCTGGAATCATGTTAACTCATCATTGGGAAGAGAGGCCCCTTGGTTTTGCAAACTTTATATGCCCCAGTACAAGGGAATGCCAGGGCCAAGAAGTGGGAGTGGGTGGGTAGGGAAGTAGGGGTAGGGTGAGGGTATAGGGAACTTTGGGGATAGCATTTGAAATGTAAATAAAGAAAATATCTAATTAAAAAAAAAAAAAACTCTAAACAAATCCAAGTCAGATTGAAACTCTGACGGACAGCCATGACTCCATCCTTGGTGGGCACTGGAATGGCTGGGGCTCCTGCCTTTTGATTCAGAAACTCTAGCAGAAGGATGGATTACCTGAACATCTGCATTTATAACAGATTTCCAGCTAATGCCAATGATTCTACCCAGGGATCGGACTTTGAGAACCATGTTAGTTAAGTCTTTACCAAATTCTAAAGTAGCATACAAGGAACATAAAAAGATTTCATTCTTGAAATATAAAGTAAAAATTATGAAGCCCGCATACTTTGTCCACAATCCAATGTACACTGATCTTTACATTTCAATCAGTCTTGACATTTCAGATAGAAAGCAGAAATCTTACCATACTCTTAAGTTTTAATCCTGTCCAAAATGCTTTACTTTTTTCTAACTAGACTTGTCATCCTAATAGCACCCAAGAAGTGAAAGTCGCTGGTTAACATCTCCTTTGCACATGAACTTTATCAGCTGTAACGGCTGAGAGAGTCACCAAGTCCCAAGCAAGTATTGTTCAACATGATCCTAAAAGAAAAAGGAAAGGAAAGAAAAATTATAAGAGATTTTTAAGTATGTGCAAGAGCTGGAGGATAATCAGTGTGATAGTCACTCGTGAAAACCATTTTGTTTCCAATTCCTCCATCATTTAACCACCGGATCCCAGAGAACCAATTAAATTCTCAATACTTTAACTTCTGTATTTGTAATGTGGAGAGGAAGTTCACCATGAGGCTTAGCTAGTGCTTCTCAATGAACCGAGATCACAGGAAGGAAGAACAAAGCTCTGTTACTTTGCATTGTGCTTTGGAACTCGAACTATAAAACAAGGGATTGCCTCCTCAGCAACTAGCTGTGCAATAAGTGTTTTCCTACTTCTTGCCAGCTCATCATCAGAACAAACGTAGAATGTGCTTGAATATTGTCAAGGACTTGTCAATTATTTCTTGCATTCCATTTCTTAATGATAGAATAATCTAAAGGCAGACAATACAAGTGCTAACTTCCAGCAAAAAGATGAGAGAACATTTTCTACATAGGGTCACAAAGTAAATACCATTTGATCATGATAATAAGGCATGTTCAAGGCAGGGCTAATCACTACACTATTATCTTTGACTCTCTGAATATAAACAGTGTTTCTCCTTCCCAGATAATCTTGTTTTATTACGTATTCAGATTTAGTCATCAAGGGGTTTTTATTAGGTAGAATTCTCTACCTATTTCCTTGCTTTTATAGATAAAAATGAGCCATTTTAAAAAAAAATAAAACCATAACCTTGCAGATCTATTTAGCTTCATGAATATAAATTATTAAATCAGGTTAGTTGGTTTATCACCCCCAACCCACACCACCCTGTTGATTTTACACTTGCTGTTTTATATGTCTGTTGGGGTGACAATGTTATTCTTTCAGTTGCACACATTGAAAACCTATTTTCAAAAGAGCTGTGGCCCAGCCATTTCGATTACCCCAAATCCTGGCCTTCTCCTTGTGAGAGGCTGCCCATCAGAAGCATGTCTCTCCCAAGTGTAGTTGGAGACACCCATTACAGTGTACTCTTACTACACATTTCATTTAGCTTCCTTATTGTAACAATGGTACTTACCTGTTTACCTTTCTCTTTCCATCTCATTTAAGACTTCCCCCCCCCCAAGTGCTTAATATAAAGAGTTCTAATCAGGACTCCTTAAAACAGAATAAAGTAAAAATAGAGAATTTCATGAGTTAAGTTATACAACTTTACAAAATGGTAGTCATTTAAGGTTTTGTTTACTTCTGGTTATAATTAAAATTTAAAGATTAAGCATCCCTTCCTCTCTAACTGAGATGACTTCTCCCTACTAATGTCCTCATAAATCAGATATTTTTAGCTATTTTAATATAATAAAGTAATTATACCTACAATAATATTAGGGAAATACAGACACTAACTAAACATAATCATTGGCTGTCGTTTTCTTTTTTTTTTTTTTAAGTGGTATTTTTATTAGGTATTTTCTTTATTTACATTTCAAATGTTATCCCCTTTCCTAGTTTCCCCTTTAAAAATCCTCTATCCTCTCCACCCTCCCCCTGCTCCCCAACCAACCCATTCCCATTCCTGGCCCTGGCATTCCCCTATACTGGGGTATAGAACCTTCATAGGACCTAGGGCCTCTCCTCCCATTTATGACTGACTAGGCCACCCCCCTGCTACATATGCAGCTAGAGCCACAAGTCCCACCATATGTTTTCTTTGATTGGTGACTGTCATTTTCTGATTCCTTCCTTTGGCTTTTCCTCCTTGCCGGGTACATTAGAAAATAAAACCAACTGGTGCTGACATGTGGAGGTTCCACTGCCATATGCTCCTCAGATTGCTTCCCCAATTGCAAGGTGAGCAATCATAGAGCTGCCTTCGCAGCACTGGAGTTTGCATTAGAGGGTTAACATGAACAGCTCTAGGAGGACACTCAGGGCAGGTCTCTGGTAAAGCTGCAACTGAAGACACCACCACTGAGTTGTTCAACCAACTGCACAGCCTTCTCTATTTTATCAATTTATCCAAGCAAGAAAAAATATTTCTCTGTGATGATGTTGTTTAATCCCCTTTCTTATAGTTTAAACGGCTTACGAAAATCTTTTTTTTTCTTTTTCCCAGAAAGCTCAAAGCTAAGATTTATGCTGTTTAGTGGCTTTAAGTCTATTTTTTCATAGTCTCAACTGTCTGAGAAGAAAGGGATGCCACTATAGCTCCTCTATGTTCTACCCAGGTTTCCTTGTAGGTCAGTGAGGCTTGTTTGCTAGAAATAAGCCTTGGCTAATCAAGCAAAATATAAAATCACCAGATATGAATGGTAGCTCAGAGAACAAAGAATAAGGGACAGAAACCAGGGTAGGTTACAAACTTGGACATAGAAACTACCATAAAAACTCAGGAACAAAGACAGTATAGCCAGAATGAATGCAAAACCTTGGGTCTCACACTTGACCTGTGGCTACATGAACCTAATCCACTCTCACCAGTATTGATGAAATAAATTAAAAACAAACAAACAAACAAACAAACAAACAAAAACAGGAAAGGGGCTGGAGAGATGGTTCAGCAGTTAAGAGCACCGACTGCTCTTCGAAAGGTCCTGAGTTCAATTCCCAGCAACCACATGGTGGCTCACAACCATCTGTAATGGGATCCGATGCCCTCGTCTGGTGTGTCTGAAGAAAGCAATGGTGTATTCATATACATTAAATAAATAAATCTTTAAAAAAAAAAGTAAAAGAAAAAAAAAGAAACCCCAGGAAATGAAATAAAGATGTTATTGAGAAGAGTAACTAATATTTACATAAATTCAGCAGTGTTTGCTGCTATACATTCTTCTTAGGTTAGTGCTCTTGTTGTTGTTGTTGCTGCTGCTGCTGCTGTTGTTTGCTTGTTTGTTTTTGTTGCTTTGGGAGGGAAGTAGGGTTTTTTTGCATTTATCTATTATGGTAATTCATTCCATAACATACTTTTATAAATGAAAAATAAATGATAAAGGCTTGAACGTAGAATTCAATACAAATTAGTATTTATTGGATATCTATATGTTCAATTAACTATGCTAACATTCTATGTAACATAGCTATGCCCACGAGGAATTGAATATCTCTATTTAGAAAGAATACAAATGCTCAAAAAATAACTTAATGATTAACCTTGAGGCCAACAGAACACTAACTATATGACCTAAGGGGCACTTAGCACAGCATTTGATAGTATAGTTTCTGGAAAGACATCTTGAGATAAAATTCCAGTATTGAAACTTAAAGATGAAGGACTTCATCAAGTTATTTAACTTTTCCAATTTATAAAAAGAGTATAATATAAGTAAAATCTCAAGACTTTTTGGACCACTACAACTTTCACCATGCTTTTATGAGATGTAACCATTTTTCAGCAAGGGCTCATGTACAAGAAGAATTGTTGTAGTTCTTGGATGTAGGAAATATTACCTTGTTTAGTTACAGTCACTATGGTACAGAATCTCTGGACACACGCTCCTTCTGCAAAGCTGTGGTAGACTCAAAGTTCTCCCGAGTTTTGTACCATTTTTTACTGTTTTGTACTATTAACTCTTCACCATACACAGAATGGAGGGGCAGTGTAAAAATCATGTAATTTCTCCAAAACAACCATTCTGAAAGAAACAATTACTGGTGTATTAGTGATGTGCATACTGACATTCACAGACACGAGGGTAAAAGAACCAAACAGCCGGGCAGTGGTGGAGCACGCCTTTAATCCCAGCACTTGGGAGGCAAAGGTAGATGGGTTTTTGAGTTCGAGGCCAGCCTGGTCTACAAAGTTAGTTCCAGGGCAGCCAGGGCTACACAGAGAAACCCTGTCTTGAAAAACAAAAACAAAAACAAAAAGAACCAAATAATTTCCCTTCAGGGACAATAGTAAAAAAAAATGGTTTGGCATTAATGCCCCAAATTTCCTTCTTGGGGATTCAATGTGTATACAATGCAATTATAACTGCCAATCATGAGGGTATTATGCATTTACCAATCTCAGAACTGACAAGTATGCTCCAAAGCTTTATGTCTTTCACCAGACTTTGTTTCTCCATAGTCAGGTTGGCATTGGGACAAATACAGTTACAGCCAAATGTGACCATGCTTTTTATTCCCCCCATAGGATCTGAAAAATTTGCCTGCAACTTTTTAGAGATGGCGTTCATGAAAACACCCTGTAAGCTGTGTTATATTTCTCAGTTGTAGGTACTGTGATTTCTCTAAACTGCATTTTAGTCAAAGGATTCTAAAGAGGATAATGTACAAAGTCAATTGAGACATTGTTAGTAAACTTTAAAGTTTGCTTTCTGCATCCAGTTGGCAAGATAATGTTTTCACTCATGCATTTAGGTCTGGCTTATGCACCATTGAAGAGTTTAAGGGAGTGAAGTTAAGCATAGACCAATTCTCTGTATAAGAGCTTGTCAGTCAGGATAAAGTTATCAGCTGCAGGGCTCAGGGACAGCTTGAGATGAGGGAACAGTCTAAACCTGAGGCTACAGAGCGCCACGGAGGTTTTCCCAAGTTCTTCTTGCCCACTTCTAACAATTCTTTTAGATCCAGTACTGAGTTATTGATCTCAGTGCCAAACCCACATAGTCATACACCAAGAGTTATTTCTAAAAGAGGTTTGTTTTGGAAAATACACTAACCCTCCATTTCATAGCTGGCAAAGAGTTAATGGAACAAAATACTAAAGAGTCCTAATCTATTCAGCTGGAAATCTACTGCATATACTTTGTGAGGGAACGATAGAATTTTAGAATGTGAGTCTAAAATTCAATTTTATGTTGAACACATGTATAAAATATTTTTATTTCTTATTTTTGTAAATTGTAACCATAGGTCTCACCATTAGCTAACTGAAGACAGAAGACAGAAAATGGCAGAAATGACAGCAGGGAATAGTAGCAGTTTGAAGTCTCAAATTTTTAAATACAGTTAGGGGACAAAACTGGAAAATAGTAAAATTCAAAGAACAGAACTACTCCTGTGCCCTGGGAATATGGCTTGTCTTGTAAACATCCCAGTTGCGAACAGGCCCCATAACTCTGATACAAGCAAGTAAGAAATCTTGGGAGGAGAAGAATGGTGAACTAGTCTTCCCCAGGGAATAGCTCACCAACTGGTTATCAAATACCAACTGGTTATCAAATACCAACTGGTTATCAAATACCAAATGGTTATCAAATACCAATTGGTTATCAAATACCAATTGGTTATCAAATACCAAATGGTTATCAAATACCAAACGGTTAACCCTAAACTCAAACATACAAGTAACATTATACAGACCAAATTGGCTGTGTTTAGGAGTACACACACACACACACACACACACACACACACAGAGTTTCATACATATATGTAGCATATGTATTATATTTATACTCTCTATATATGTATATAATAAACATAATACATAACATATAATATTATATATGGTATGTGATATATGGTAAGTAATAAGTACTAATATGTAATATATAAAGTATAATATATAGTAAAGAAAACAGTCTTAATTTTGAAAGAGAGAAAGGAATGTATATAGGAGAGTTTGAAGGGGGTAAGGAAAATCAGAAATAATATAATCATAATCTCAAAAACATTTGTAATTAAAAATGAAAAGAGAACTCTGTTTTCTGACTTACTTAGTTGATCTCAGTTGTTAGATTAAGTATTGAATAACAGACACTTCCACCACCCCTTAAAAAGTGATTAACTGTCACAGGTCAGAGGAGACCAGAAAGATGTGGCAGCTAGCAACCACAGGCAACCTGGTAAACTGGACTGTACCTTGCAACAGAAGGCTAATGGGGAAACATTACATTTAAACACATTTTGAAGCTTATTGATAGCTATAATGGCAATGTTGGGTTCTTAGTGTTGACAAATACGACGCAGTATTATACAGTAATCACTTTAGAAAACTGAAATTGGCAGGAGTTATATAATAATTCTCTACAATATCTTTGGATATTTTCTGCATGTGTAACATTATTCCAAAGTAAAGCGTATTTGAAAATGAATCAGACAAAATCATAATTAGAAAAGCACAATAACAGCGAAAATGGCTCTTGTGCTAAACAGTTTGGGGGTTAATGGGAGGAGATGTGAGACTCAGTGGACTGTAGACTGATGGCATGTCTTATTTCAGTGTGGGAACTGAGAGAATGAGGGCTCAGCAGGGGCTGGATTGGGGGGGGGAGTTTAGTGTTGGACAGGGAAGTGAAAGTGTATCTAGAACCTAAAGAGAAAGATGTGGAGCCTGTGGGCAGCTAAAAACTGGAAGATCATTCAAGGGTAGATCACTGATGGTCACAGGTCAGACCTCAGGAGACACCTCTGATTCAATGAGGAGCAAGGGCACTGGATGGGAGAAAAACTGCTGAAATCACCAGATCTGTAACAGCAAGGAGCATGCATGTCTGAGGAAGAACTGGAGGCAGACAACTGAGGATCTCCTGCAAGAGTCTCACTTAGGCAGAAGCAGTAGTTATAAGGAGAAGAGGGCACAGTTTAGGACACAGAAAGAATAAGCAACCTTGGTGATTTCACCCCAAACTGCTGGTAAGACGGAGATCACTCAACAAACAAAACCCAATGTGTTCCCAAGAGACTGAAGCCAAGGCTGGAAGGTTTTAATCACAGCAGAAGGCCATGATCCCCAAGGTTCCACCTCCATGAGGCTTGGGCTCCAGTTTTACCCAGGCCTTAAAGGAGTGGAGTCACTCCTAGAGCACAAAGCCAGAAGCAAAAAGCAAAAAGGGAGTGGGGGATGGAGAACCTGGAGGATGATAAAAGTCTGGAAGAAGTAATCACTGCCCCAAGAAGACATAAGTGGTGGGTATAGAAACCATTTTTCTCACATCAATGTCTAATTGAAATTTCCTTTAAAGTAGACTTTCTACGTTTATTCTTCTTATCATTTTGAGTATGGATCATTTGCCTGCTTGTACATCAGTGTACCACATGTGTGTTTAGTGCCTGAGGAGGTGGTGCGCCTCCAGGTGGGTTCTGGGAATCAAACCCTGGTTCTTTACAAGTGCTCTTAACCACTCAGCCAAATCTCTAGCCGCTGTAGCAAATGCTTGAATCACAGCATCAGTCTCGTACTGCCTTATGCTTTTACTACCAATGTCGGGTGTTGGTTTACATTTTGTTTTTAAATTCTCTTAGTCTTTGAATAGCTGGTAGAATGAAGGTTTTGCCTCTGAAAATATTATTGAATTGATTAAAATATAAATTTTTAATTATATTCCCTTAACACTTAAAATACTTACATTATAGTTTCTGGTATTTTGTATCTCTGCTGCCAAAATCTATATATCTTAAATACTTATTTCAATAAACTAACAACCATATGAACAAATAAAAGAGAAAAATATGAGATTCAAAATAACTATATTAATGATTCAGAAACAAAGAAAACCAGCAAGATATTTTGATTAATTTTTAGTTATTATTTTAAAGTGTATTCATGGTATATATTTTGTTTATATTCATTCTCCTGTAGCAACTTACCCCATATCATTCCTACCACCCTACCCACCCAACTCATACTATTTCTCTCTTGAAACAAAAAGAAAAGCAAAACAAACAAAACCCCCTCAAACAAAAAGCAAGCAACCGCGCACGCACGCGCGCGCGCGCGCGCGCACACACACACACACACACACACACACACACACACACACACCATGAAATCCTCCGCTCTATAATTATAGTATACACTCAGTTGGAAAAAACTAAGTTTTTCCTTTCCTAGAAGATGAGGGACCATGAAAGGCAGCCTGTTTTCTGGCCAAGCTAGGTTTAAACCCCAGAGACCCACCCAGCAGGTGATCCAGCAAGGGATGGAAGGACATTTGCCAAGCTCCCAGACACCAGGCTCCTGACTCGAGGCCTCAGCTCCATAATTCTGTGGCCATCAGTCACATAGGGCAAAACCCCAAGCCCTTGGTATTCTGCCTGGACTCCACCCCCACAGTTACCTGGCAATAGCCAGGTAGGCCTGGCCTACTATAAAAGGGGCTGTTTGCCCCCTCCTCCTTCTCTTTCTCTCTTGCCTCTCTCTCTCTTACCCTCTTGCTCCACCATTCTCTGCATTCCCTTCTCCCCTCTCTCCAAGTGGCCATTGCTGGCTTCTATTTCTCCATTCTCTACCTCTATCTGCCTTTCTCGGCATCTACTATCCTCTTAGCTCCCCTTCCCACCAACACAATAATGCCTTAAAACCATGGACTGCCTTTTCTCATAGGGACCCACCACACTGGAGCAATGGAGCAGGCCTTCCTCTAAAGAACGGAGTCTAATCACCCATAGGAGGACTCTCTGCACTCCAAGCCACGGCTTCCACCAGCCCAAGCTGCCAGAGCAAGCCAGAGACACTCTCCTCCCTTTGACAACCAGCCAGAGCTCTACTCCTGCACCTTTTCCCCTCAACCCCAGGCTAGAGCTCACCCAAGGACTGACACTCCATTCTCAGCTCTTCCATGGCATCCAGCATCATCTGTGGTGACCAAGAGTTTGAGACCCTGTCATCCTTGGCCTCTTTGCATGCCCAGGGGGACCCTAGAGCTGTCTCTTCCATGGCACCCAGCGCTATCTGTGGTGTCTGAGAGCCTGAGTCAACTCCAGCAGGTTCTCCAGGGACCTCAGGCTGTGCTTTCGCACCCACGGAGCAGGATCCTGCAGCTTCTCACAGCCTGATGCCTGCCAGGTAGCATGAGATGTGAGCAGTCAAACTTCCTGTGTGCCCATCAATGAGTCGCCTTACCCCTATGGCGAGCTGGACACGGGCCACCATTTTAACCCATACGAAGATGCAAATTGCAAATAGTTTCTTGGTTAGCAGTAGTATTGTGGGTCCATTTTCCTTTCTTAGTAGTTGAAGTTTGTCTGTTTCAACCTGTACAGGTTTTCTATGTGTTGACACAATCTCTTTGAGTGCATCTGTGTATCAGTCTCATTGTATATAAAAGGCATTTTTTCCATAGAGCTATCAACCGTCTGGTTTTTAAAATCTTTCTGCCTACTCTGCTTAGAATCCAAGGCCTTGAAAGAAGGGACTTGAGAAAGACATCCCACTTAGGATTGAGAGTTCCACATTCTCTTACTTTCTGCACGTTGTTCAGTTGTGGGTCTCTGTATTAATTCCTGTCTACTACAAGAAGAAGCTTCTCTGATGATGGTTAAGTGATGTTTTGATGTTTAAGAATAATGGTAAGGCATTAGGAGTCATTTTATTGACATGGTCTGTTAGCAGAATACTAGCAGTAGTTTTTCCTCTAGGGCCTATGACCTATCTAGTCTCAGGTTCTTGGTCATGTTACTTATGACAGGTATAGATTCCACCTCATAACGGGGACATTAAATTTTTAAAAAGTGATTGGTTACCCCCATATCTTTAGTACCACCATTCCACCAGTAGGTTACTGGTGAAGGTTGCAGGATTTGTAGGTGGGTAATATTGATGATTAGTTTATCCTCCACTGTCATACCAAGTGGCTTCCTGCAGTGTCAGTGCGAGTAGACAAGAATGAATGTTTTAGTTGGGCACCACATCACTCTCTATGTTCTGTAACATGAGCAATGTCTTCAGAAATATAGCTTATCATCAGGTTATAGAGGGCAACCAATATCCTTGCCAATATCCTATGATGTTTGAGGAAGGTTAAACAATATAAAATAACTTCAATAATTATGAAGGTTGAAACCAGAAATGTCAAGACAATTAAAAGGCAAACAAGCCAATGGAACAATATGATAAAGAGTCTGAATGGGCAATTCACAAACTATGACTCAAATGGCTAATATGTATGAAGTTATACTTTATTAACTATTCAGGAAAGTTAAAGTGAATAAAATGCCATAGTTATCTGATAAAAAAAAAAACTTAAAATTTACACAGTATTCTTCTGTACTGTCAAGTGAACCAGTAAAGCAAAAAATTAAAGTTTGATATGTTGACAACCTGAAGATATGTGTGCCCTATAAATCATGAAATTCTACCTCTATAAATACAGTATAGACAATTTCTCCAATTAGCCTAGAAAATGTATATAAGATTATTATTTTATTTTTAGGTTATAGAAAACAAATGAAATCGAATATCAACCACATGTACCAACCTGACAATAGAGAAAATGATTCAATCAAAATCCACATTGACTTAACAATTAGAAGAATTTATATGTCCAAAACCAGCATAGGAATAAGACTGAAAATTACTGATGGTACATTTTTTTCAGTATATTTCTGTACATTCTGTGTGGGAGACATCAGTGACAGAAAACTGCAAGAGCAGGTCAGAGAGTGACAAGTATCTAACTCAAATGGCTAAGTCTGTGTGCACCCCTGGAAATGAAAGAAGCAAATCAAGAAAGGTAGGAACTCACTAAATATTCAAGGTTGTTTGTTTCAATAGAGCAAATGTAGTAAATCTCAATGATATATGCACTTTTAAAATATGTATAACTTTCTGTGAGAGCAAATATCTCACAATTTTAAATATAAAAATAGTAAAACTGTAAATTTTTTAAATATTTCAGGCAGATAAATGCATGTTTCTAAACTTGTTTTAATAAGCAAACAGTAGGAAGAAAGGAGGGGGAAGGAAAGGGGGCAGGAACAGGCATGGGAGGTGACAGGAAAGAAGTACAGAGGTTCAGGAAATTGAATAGAGGTATATAGCAGTGGGGGAAGGGAAACTAGGGCTGGCCACTAGAAAGTCCCAGATGTCAGGGACCCAAGAGGTTCCCAGGACCTAATAGGGATGACATTGACTGAAATATCCCACAAAGGGTAGAGAGAACCTGTAGAGACAATATCCAGTGGATAGGCACGGCCCCTGATTGAGGGATGGGGCCACCCACCCACCTCAAAAATATTAATTTATAATTCTTCCTGTCAAAAGGAAATGCAGGGACAAAGAGTGGAGCAGAGACTGAAGGAAATGACATCTAATAACTGCCCCACCTAGGGAACCATTCCATCTGCTGTCACCAAATCTAGGCACTATTGCTGATGCCAAGAAGTGCTGGCTGACAGGAGCCTGGTATAGCTGTCTCCTGAGGCTATTCCAGAGCCTGACAAATACAGATGTAGATGCAGCCAACCATAAGACTAAGCATGGGGTCCCCAATGGAGGAGTTAGTGAAAGGCTGAAGGAGCTGAAGGGGTTTGCAACCCCACAGGAAGAACAACAATATCAACCAATCAGACCCCCAAATTCTCTGAGAGATTACACCACCGACAAAAGAGTACACATGGAGGGACCCATGGCTCCAGCTGCATATGTAGCAGAG
>NC_034591.1:3998513-4010616 GCF_900095145.1 Mus pahari
AGCCAGGGCTACACAGAGAAACCCTGTCTCGAAAAAAACAAAATAAATAAATAAATAAAATAAAATAACTAATAAAATAAATGTAAATCCTTGCGTGTAACATGTTTTCCTGACTCCACGGAAGTAAAGACTAAGCAACAAATCGTACATGACTGGACTTCAAAGAGTACAGGGCTGTGAAGCTGACTCAGCAGCTCTGATACCCAGAACCCATGTAAATGGCATGTGTGCATGGCAGCTCAATTGTAATTCCAGCCTTAAAAGAAAGAGATAAGATCCCTGGAGCAAGCTATGTAACGGCAGCATTTCTATTCTCTTTGAACTTTGGATTTTAATGAGAGACACTCAAAGAAGATGGTAGAAAAATTAAGGAGGAGTTCTGATGCCAACCTTGGGCCTGCACACACACACACACACACACACACACACACACACACTCATGTCCACACATGTGAACACATGTACGTACATGCATGCACATCACAGATGTATACACATGAAAATACACCTAAAAAGGAGTGAATAATTCACATGTTTTCTCTTATACATAAAATCCATATTTATTTTCATTATTTAAATTCTAGTATATCTGTACTCCATTGTTTGGTCTGTACATAGGTAAAAGTTAAAAGACAAGCCTTGATCATCTTTTCATTCTCGGATACTGGTAGCTCATAAGGATGCGATTCATAACCTCATAAGCAGTAAAGGATCTCACAATTAGCCTCTATTATAATCATATGGCCTACTCTCTGCAAAATATTCACTTTAATTCTAAGAGACTAATATTCTAGATCTATGAAAGCCTTAATGCACATAGTCTTTGTGTAGTGAATGTACCACACTATGTGTGTGAAAGAATATAGCATGGCAGATACACCTTCTTTCCACAGGAAAGGTACTGAGTAAATCCAAACACAGAAGACAAATACCTCATATTTTAAGTACCATTTATGATTATATTGTATATTTTATGCAGGTGAACCATAACATTCCTTATAGCATAAAACTATGATAGGCTATGGAAAATGTGTCACAGAGTTCACTGGTTGAGAAATGTCTATTTTCCCCATTTGATTATGAGCTTCAAGTAGATATGAACCTATCTTTTTATCACTTATGCATGCCCAGGGTTGGTTTCTCAAGGCATCTGGGAAAGCGGAATATATTTCACAAATATTTAATGGGTAAACTCCAAGTCAATCAATAGTCCTTTGTCCCAGGTACTGTGGTTCTAATAATGAAAAAACCAAAATATTAAATGACTCTGGTCGGTGGTGGCACACACCTTTAATCCCAGCACCTGCGAGGCAGAGGCAGGCAGATTTCTGTGATCAAGGCCAGCCTGGTCTACAAAGTGAGTTCCAGGACAGCCAGGGCTATACAGAGAAACCCTGTCTTGAAAAACCAAAGAAAAAAAGACTTAACCAAGGTAATGTAGGTAGAAAGTGACACAGAGAGATTTGAGTGCAATATTCTTATAGGTAATCTAACACTCGCTTCCTGTTGATGACTGACAGATAGAAAAACACTGGAGTTCAGGATGCTACTATAAATTTCTGTCGATTTCTCACAGGAATGCTATCAGCATGATTTCTTCTGTGAGGATAGTATGGTTATGATATCATTGCCCTGGCTTCCTAAAGAGGGAAAGGAGGGTGTGCCTTTAGTGCAGAAGGCTGCATGTCAGTCTTGCTAAAGTGAGGAACACATCACACACTTTTTTTTATAGCATTGCTCAAGGTTCTGTGCTTTTATACAGGTAATACACTCACCAAAGCACAAAGAAATTTTAGCAAGACGCTAGGAAAATTATTGAGCATAATTTTAGTTATTAATTATGTTTGCTATTTACACATTAGTTTTGCATCCTCTGTGTTGCAAATTGATCATGTTTGTGACACACATCGCTGCATCTGGAGGGTCTCATTTATTGAGGCAATTAGATAATTACTCATAAATGCTAGTAAGCAATAAAAGAGAAGTCTGGTGTGGAGATACAAAACACAATCCACGTTTCAATGTGTTCTCTATGACTGTTGACAGTTGATGTGACCTTTCAGATTAAAAAAATTATGAAACCTTTTCATGCATTATGCACAAGATTGAGGGATTTAGATGATACAATATGATATGATTAAGAGCTAAACATGGTTCATAGTATGATATTATTAATATTCTTGACACACAGCTATTTAAATGGGAGAATTATGTTCTGTTTTTAATTAGTAGTGAAACTAGTGAATCCTACATTACAGAAAGGGGCAACTGTACAATTTGTCAACTACATAATCAAATGTGCACACACACATACACACTCATGAATGCATGCATGCAACCAAAGTATAACTCCTGGATTTGGGGGGGGGGGATTGTAGTACATGTCTATAGTAGCAAAAATCAGAGGCTGAGTCACGAGGATTAGGAGTTCAAAGTTAATCTAAGCTACAGACCAAGTGTGAGGTCAGTCTGATTTATACAGACTCCTTTCCTTTTCAGTTTCCTACTCTCTCAAAATATTTTTTAAACATTTGAAGAACTGGAAAACTTGTGAGTGTGTGCGTGTGTGTGTGTGTGTGTGTGTGTGTGTTTGGGGGATGGTGAGCTTACTCGTGTGTGTACATGCTAAGAATAAATGATATTGGGTATCTCTTTGTATCACTCTCAACCGTTTTTTTTTAACTTTTTATTGATTCTTTGTGAATTTCACATAGCATGGACCCTCGAGATGATATGAAAATTCTGGAACTGTACACCCCTCCTTCCAGGAGATCACAACTCTAATCAGGAGATAAATGCCAGGCAAATTCAAGTTGAGTAATCTTCCAAAAAATAGATGTCTTTTACCCTTCAAAATTATTCAGATCATTAAAAAACAAAGACTGTGAAATTCTAATTTTATAGAAGGTTCAAGGAAAGAAGATAGGCAATTAAATTTAATAGGACATCTTGGGCATGCTCCTAAATAGAAAGACAATTATGAAGAAAACTAAGGAAATGCAAATAAATTATGGATTTGAATTATTGATAATTTATCAATATCAGTTAAATAATTGTAACAGATAGTCCAAACAAATTTATGATGTTAATAAAAACAGATGCGGAATTTACAGGAGCTCTGTGTATGATCTTGACAATATATAAATTTGATCTGTTCTCATATTAGACACTTATATTTTTAAATAAAAAAATATGGAAGTTTGGAGAGAGGTCATATATCACAATGGCTTAAATTCAGATTCAGCACCCACATTTAAAACAAACCAAACACGGAAACTGAAGTTAAGCATAGTAACACACACACACACACACACACACACACACACACACACACACACACACACACACTTATACTCACATCAATGTGGAAACATACACAGAGAGCCCCAGGCAGCTTACCAGCTAGTATAACAAAAGTTGGTACCTTCCAGGTTTTATGAGAGACCCCATTTTAAAATAAAGGTGAAGACTAATTAAATAAGACATTTAATGCCAACCACCAGCCTTCACACGTGTGTAAAAAAAATGACATCTGAAGGCATTTCAGGAGAAAAGCAAAGTTAACAAAAAAGAACAAAATAAAGCAATAGAGCAAATGTACCATCAACCACTATTAATAACAAGAGCTAGAGAGGCTATTTATCATTTTCAAGCAAGCGGTTACTGTACTGGATCCTCACCACTGAAATTCTATGCACAGGAGCCGGTTTTCTGTCTGCCTCTTGGAGAATGCATGTCTTCTTCATTGTTGACATCCTTTCCGATGTTAATACAAGCATCTCAGCTAATGACAAATAATGACTTTAGTGTGTGCTGTAATGTGGGGCGCCACATACTTTCCATTTCTTTCCTATAAATAAATATCAGCAACAATGACTCTACAGAAATGATGGAATTGGTGCAAACCCTGAACAATTCTTACTACTCTGCTGCGTGTGGAAAGGACCGATTGTTTATTGCCGAGACAGTATAAATGCTGTTTTGATTTTCAACTAAGTCCTGACTGGACAGCATTTCTAAGGATTTCTCAAAGTTCCTGTACTGTAGCCCCCGTCTGAAGATCTCAGGATACAGTCCTGAGATACCAGGATAAAGTCCTGATATAGGATATTGCTCCCTCATAGTTGCCAACAAGAGAAACCTGCTCTCTATAAGCTCTTCAGTTTAGAATCTGGTCATGGAATCCATGCGTGTGCTCACTGACATGTTCCCCTCTTAGAGTGAGACATAGCGGTGAGCTTCAAGAATAAAAAGCAAGGATTTGACCCTTATTCTCGTTTCCCATTGAAATTTAATTAGAAAGTTTTGGTTTTGGTTTTATGTGCCATTAAAAGAATTTTTATCAATGTACACATTATTAGGGAAAGTATAATCAAATTCTCATAAATGCTATAGGCTATTTCCTTAGATCATTATCCAGAATCTTCTTTCATCAGCCCTAATCAGTCATTCCAATCTACTTCCTATCACTTGGCTAATCTAAACATCTTTTGTAACCCTAATGTAATCACTCCTTTTAAAATTCTGGCCTTATTGCGTCTCTGTCCTTCACTCTACTCCTACCCTCGACGGCTAGTCAGGGTTATCTAGGATTTGGTTAATCCACACACACATGCACATGTGTGCTCATGTGCACATATGCATGCATCACACACACACACACACACACACACACACACACCCCACAAACATTTAAATATCAAGTTCTTAGAATGAACTGGAAATCCTGGAAAAGAAATTAAGAAAATGAGAAGGGAAAATTCCAGGCCTTTATTAGAAATGAGCTCATCCTGATTTTATTGTAACTGGTGCTGGACCAGGACTTCTAGAGTCTGACCCAAATCCTAACAGTTTTGTGGGGGAAAAATATTCAGATAACAATTAACTCAACCCCAAGTATACAACAGTTTAAGACATGCTTACATTGAGATTCATTGCAAAATACATCTGACTTCTTTCACAAGAATAAGTACCATTGATTCAGAGTGCCCAACGTTTAGGGTCTAGGGAGCTTGCCTGAAGCACTGGCAGCCTTGGCTTTAAACATGTAGCAGCAGTACACTTTACTTTACCCATATACTCATTCTATGCAGTGTGAACAGATGCTGCCTGAAACATTACACTCAAATTTGAGGTAGTATATGGAATGAGCTGCATTGCTCTTATTGAACAAGCAAGCTTATCTGTTCTTATAGAATATAGAGGTTTAACTATGGAAAATAAACCCTTTTCATATTCTTCTACAATGGATTAACTATAAATTATAGTGTTGGATTGTACTAGGCTAGAATGATCAACTTTTAAAAAGTTGTTTGAGATGATTTTTATGTCAGGATATCTCAACCCATCCGTTCGTTATGGCTACAAATCTTACAATACCTCCTTCTGACCAGTTGAAACTATTGTTTCTACTCATTTTTCTGCTGCTTTCTATATATTGTATATATCTGTCCTAAGGTTTTGTTTATTGGTTTTGATTTCTTTTGTTTTTGATACTAGGTATAATTTCAGAAATGAGTTCAATTTAGTGTCAACTAAAAATAGTGTTACCCCACCCCCAGAAAGGCCAGTTAAGGAATATAGGTGCAGTTATTAAAATTGCAAACAGGTTATCACACCTTGGGTAAACAAAAGCAATGCATAAGCTAGAATATATATTATTTTCACAATATGTATGAATTCATTAAATACCTTCCCAGAATCTGTTTCTTCTTTAATTTTATTATATAATTTTTTTACTGACAACTTGGATTCTAATATTGTCTCTCTTTAACCTTTGCAGTACCAATTGGCCTTGTGACAGAACAAATAATTCTTCATGAAAAATCTCATTACTTAGCCAGTTAAATAAGGCATGCATTCAAGATATGAAAAGATAATGCACATTATTGAAACAACATTATTGTGAATGAAGGTTACAAAGCATTATTAAGCACTGTGAATTCACTGGGTGCATGAAAACTAAAGCTCTGATCTTGAAAGCCAAATTTCTAACGGGGCTCCTTTTGAAGTGACAGAGTTTCTGTCACTTGAACACTGTTGGTGTGAGGATAAGTATTTGCAGAATTAGAAATAAGTTAAGATTGCTTTGAAAGTATTTGCACTTTTTTTCCTTTTTGATAAGTGTCTTTTAAGAACAATAAAGGGATTTATTTCAGTCAAGTAGTAGTGAAAATATTGGATATACCAACTGCTTTGGGATTTTATCAAAGGCATAGTTTGTGGGTGGTGAAGTCTGGGAGAGGACACAGGAGGGAGTTTAATGAGCAAGAGAGGGTAAAGAAAGGAAAGGAAAGGAATAAAGAGAAATGATAAGTACTTTGATTTTTGTTATGTAATGAAATGTATGTAATATTTTAAATTTGCCAAACACATGAAACTCAAGAAGAAAGACCAAAGTGTGGATAGTTTGCTCCTTCTTAGAATGGGGAATGAAATACCCATGGAAGGAGTTACAGAGACAAAGTTTGGAGCTGAGACAGGAGGAAGGACCATCCAGAGACTGCCCCACCTGGGGATCCATCCCATATACAAGCACCAAACCCAGACACTATTACACATGCCAGCAAGATTTTGCCGACAGGACCCTGATATAGCTCTCTCTTGTGAGGCTATGCCAGTGCCTGGCATACACAGAAGTGGATGCTCACAGTCAGCTATTGGCTGGAACACAGGGCCCCTAATGAAGGAGCTAGAGAAAGTATCCAAGGAGCTAAAGGAGTCTGCAACCCTATAGGAGGAACAACAATATGAACTAACCAGTACCCCCTAAAGCTGTGTCTCTAGTTGCATATGTAGCAGAGGATGTCCTAGTAGGCCATCCATGGGAGGAGAGGCCCTTGGTCTTGCAAAAATCATATGCCCAGTACAGGGGAATGCCAGGGCCAGGAAGCAGGAGTGGTTGTGTTGGGGAGCAGGGTGGGGGAAGGGTATAGGGGACTTTGGAGATAGCATTTACAATGTAAATGAAGAGACTATCTAATAATAAAAAATAAATAATAAAAAAAGAACGAGGATGTCCGGATCCACCCCATAAACAACCACCAAACCCAGACACTAGGCAGATGCCAACAAGAGCCTGCTGACAAGAGCCTAATATAGCTGTTTCCTGCGAGGCTCTGCCAGTGCCAGGCAAATACAGAAGTGGATGCTCACAGTCATTCATTGAATGGAGCACAAGGTCCCCAAAGAAGGAGCCAGAGAAATATCCAGGGAGCTGAAGGGGACTGAATAGAAGGAACATCAATATGAACTAACCAGCACCCCCAGAACTCCTTGGAACTATACCACCAATCAAAGAAAACACATGGTAGAACTTGTGGCTCTAGTTCACACCTCTGTCCCATCTTCAATAATTTTGCTTAATAGACATTTTCATACAGATATGCTTAGTTTGTGTTATTGACAGTATTGGCTCATTATGAAATATTATATCTAAATTATTTAAATGCTGTATTAATTTGTGGTAGACACATTTGTAATGACCAATGGTCTACTTATGCACTCAAACTAGAATGGTGAAAGATTGTTTTTGGTTCTTTATTTTTCTCCCCTTGGGTTTTCACCTTCAAAGCGCAGTGAACATTTCCTTCATAATCATCAGAATGTTGGTCACTGTTGCCTATGACACAGCAAATCACAGAAAAATGAAGAAAATATTTCTAAATTGTCAATATCTGACAGAGATTTTAGATATTTTTTTAAGTATCTCTTTCGTTGCCTTTCATTTTTCTATCAAAATTTATTACGTTTTGCAAAAAAAAAAAAAAAAAACTAAAACAAAAAATAAAAAAGAAAATAAAAGGCACGTGCCTTTACCTTTGACAGAACTCATAATTAAATCTGGCAGACAGATAGTGCTGGGAAGTGAGGGTTTTATTTTGCTTGTAATAAAAAAAAAATGCTTTAATCAAAGCATGTCACAGCAATTAAGGCACGTTGTAGGAGGATAATTTCTTTCTTTTCCCCTCCTCTCCACTTCTGCTTTCAACTAAACGTAATTTGCTTGAGAGCTAATAGTACTGGGTCAACTAGACTCCTTCTCTGAACCCCAATGGATCACTCTTTTCCTTATCTAACTCATTTCTCAATCATCTCAACAACTTTCTTTTAGAATTTTTTCCTATATACATATTTTTAAAAGCAGCTTCAGCCTTAACAAGTTGGAATGGTTTCCTATCTGTGGCAATCCAGTGGGTAGCTGGCTTCCTATCTCTCCTTTTCCTTCCAACCCCAGACTGCCCACCCTTGCTGTGTGTCTGCAACAGCATGTGGCCTTTGTCTAGCTTTTCTGAGTTTTGTGCGGGGTGGGGGTGGTGGATTCAGAATGCAAACTTATGAGAAATTCTTTGTCATCAAGAATCACACTTCCTGCATTGTCGGGCTGCATGTCTGAGGTGCCTCTGTGGTGCCAGAGCGAACTGCTGAGGGGAGGCAGAACACAATCTGTAACAGGGGCCCAGGCGGTGTTTTCCCAAGTGAGAAACAGTGAGATCTGGGGCGGATCTGCAGTGGTTCTCAGTCTCCTGTGTACCCAGATGTAGATGGGGTACCTCGGGGAGTTGAGAACAGAGTCTGATGGTACAGAGTGGCTGGAAAAGAGAAAGCTGTCTCCAGATTTAGGAGCCGCTCTTTATGACAAAGTTTACCCTCTCATTCCACCCCCGCCCCATCCCTACTCATGGCAATCCTTGATGAAGAAGACAGAGTCCTTGCTTGTCCAAACTGCTTTATATGTTGGTGGATAAGAATGCACAACACATCTTATTTAGGGTGAACCAGGGATTAAATACATTTTGTAGGAAAGAATGCAAGCAAGGAAGCTCACTGGTTAAATTCTTGGGCTCTATCTAGATACCTCATTAGCACGGGGAACTCCAGGTTTTATGCTACAGTGACTGATTATCACAGTTCCCTTAGTGGTGTGTCATAGTTATGTTATGTATTCCAGATCAGGTCGATTGACAGGAAGAGAGCCTCAAGCCTACTATACTCAATTCTGAGATTTCCAGGGCTTTAGGCTGGCTTGACCTTGTCAGTTCTTCTGTCTGGTGGCACGGTCCACTGGCCTCACAGTGCACAATCACATCAATTTAAGCACAGGAGCAAATAACTGGCTGTGTGTAGGTTTCCCATCTTCTCTACTCTATGCACATACACAGCTGCCTAGACATAAGCATTCCCGAAGCTATTCAGGGAGCAAAGAGAAAAAAGGCACTGGAGGAAAACTGACTCTTTCTGCCGCAGACAGACCTCACTTGGGTCCCCGATCTACGGGCAAAACTCGGGTTTGGTTACAGGTGAGCGAGGATTCGGCGAATGACAAACAGACCAACACGAGAGTGTGTGTGATATCTGAATGTAATGTCAAATAGAGCATCAAACTTTTATACAGAATAAAATAGGGAAGTTAGGTGACAAATCGGCAAGGTACAAATGAGGTTACCGGATGCTTAATGACTCTTACACAGAACAGAGGAATATAAACACAAAGACTGGCAGGAACTGGGCAATAACACAACTGAGACAAAATCAGCTCTATCTAAGGTCAGCTATAGTCTTAGAAGCCAGGTGTGAGGCCTTTACACTCCCGGGGCAAGGGTTTTCACACCGAAGTCGTGGTTCTAATTAGGGAGTTCCGTTCTAGATAACCTTCTCATGAATTATGCAATATTCTTATACCACAGCCCATCTACTTTGTTGTTGTTGTTATTATTATTATTATTATTATTAATTTGTTTGTTCAAGACAGGGTTTCTCTGTATAGCCCTGGCTGTCCTGGAACTCACTTTGAAGACCAGGCTGGCCTTGAACTCAGAAAATCACCTGCCTCTGCCTACTTCTTTTTTTTTTAACATTTTATTATTATTATTATTTCTTTATTTACATTTCAAATGCTATCCCGAAAGTTCCCTATACCCCACCCCCACCCCTGCTCCCCTACCCACCCACGCCCACTACTTGGCCCTGGCCTTCCCCTGTGCTGGGTCATATAAAGTTTACAAGACCAAGGGGCCTCTCTTCCCAATGATGACCAACCAGGCCATCTTCTGCTACATATGCAGCTAGAGACTCGAGCTCAGGGGGTACTGGTTAGTTCATATCGTTGTTGCACCTACAGGGTTGCAGCCCCCTACAACTCCTTGGGTACTTTCTCTAGCTCCTCCATTGGGGGCCCTGTGTTCCATCCAATAGCTGATTGTGAGTATCCACTTCTGTGTTGTAAATTCCTGTAAATGGGAGTGACTTGGCTTTTATTCTAAGTGATAGTGGAGGGGGGGACTTTTCTACTAATAAGTAATGTAGTCTGCCATACATAACTATAATAAGAATTCTAAACTTAGTTTGCTAAGCTTACCTTGAGATTTCTAACTCTATGTGGTAGCTAGTAAAGCCTGATTTCTTTCACTGTCTCTTACAACACTAGAGGCAATTCTGAATGTCACTGAATAGGCAACAATCTTACTGAATTCCAAGCCCAGAGTCAGCTCAAGGACTACCTAGGGCATTAGTGAAGGCCAGGAAGCAAAGTTCAATTTGCTTAGGTATTTGGTAAGTCATTGTTTGGAGGCACCTTTAACAAAACAATACTGAAGGGAAGCACACAGATGCTATGGGATGCCACAGTTCCAGGAGACTAAGTTTCCATGAACTTTTTGCCTCTGGACAGCGCCCAGGTTTTGGGGGCCTGTCGCGCTTGTCACTACTGGAGTGGATGTAGCATCTTTCCACTCCACTAAATGTAGTTGTCTTAGTTAGGGTTTTGCTGCTGTGAACAGACACTGTGACCAAGGAAACTCTTATAAGGACAGTATTTAACTGGGGCTGGCTTATAGGTTCAGAGATCCTGTCCATTATCCCCAAGGCAGGAACATGGCAGTGCCCAAGCAGGAATGGTGCAGAAGGAGCAGAGAGTTCTACATCTTCATCTGAAATATGCAAGCAGAATACTCACTTCTAGGCAGTTAGCACTAGTTAGCCCATAGCCACAGTGACACACCTACTCCAGCAAGGCCATACCTCCTAATAGGCCACTTCCTGGGCCAAGCATATACAAACCATCACATTCCACTCCCTGGCCTCCAAAGGCTTGTTCAAACATATTAGTCTATGGGGGCCATATCTAGACATAGCATAATGCAAAATACATCTAGTCCAACTTCCAGAGTCCCTATAGTTTATAGCAGTCTCAACAATGTTAAAAGTCCAAAATCTCTTCTGAGATGCACCCAATTATTTAACTATTATATATTAAAATATTATATATAAATTATTTAACTTTAATTATTTAATTTGTAATACCTAAAGCAGGACAGGAAAACAGATGGGCAAACTCCAAACTCTGTATCCCAATGTCCTAGTCAAAGTGTCTTCATATTTTCAATTCCTTCTTCGTCTTTGTTGACTGCAACAAACTTCTTTCTCCTGGGCTAGTTTCACTCCCAGTTAGCAGCTGTCCTCAGCAGATAGCTCATGGCTCTGGCATCTCAAATATCTTGTAGTCTCCAAGGCAACATCAGTGTCACAGCTTCTTGTTTCAATGTCTGGTATCCCCACACACGATCTTTTCGGTTCCTCCAATGGGCTGGCTTCCTTCTCCAACTCTGCCCTCTGTAGCACTCTAAACTCAGGTTTATCTACTCCACTGCCACTTCTGTTCTTGGTGATCATCCCATGGTACTGGCATCTCCAATACTCTGAGGTCTTCCACTACAACTAGGTTTTGCCAATAGCCTCTCATAGGCTCTCTTCATAGTGCCAAAGTTCAAATCCTTTGCATGACCTCTTCAGTCCTGAGCCATCAACTGCAACTGGGGCTGCACCTTCAACAATGGCTCTCTATGACCTCTCACAGTGCCAAACCTTAGCTGCTCTTCATGACCCCATTATGGCTTCAAAACCAGTATTACCTGGGTGACTCATACATTACCAAATACAGCTGTAGCACAAGGTACAACCTTGACTATATTTGGAACACAGCTTCTTTGTGTTCTCAGAAAATATTCCGCAGAAGATTTCACCTCAGTGATGCTGGTCTCTTCTTAATCACTATTAATTTCCTAGCTCCAGCTAACCAGCATCAGTTGTCCCAGGAGTTCCTTCT
>NC_034591.1:4010628-4032015 GCF_900095145.1 Mus pahari
TCAAAGCAGGAAAGTTCCATGGGGAAAGGACTTGCTGGGGTATCATAGTTCTTATTTTTTGTTTTGTTTTGTTTGTTTGTTTGTTTGGTTGGTTGGTTGGTTTTTTCGAGACAGGGTTTCTCTGTATAGTCCTGGCTGTCCTGGAACTCACTCTGTAGACCAGGCTGGCCTCGAACTCAGAAATCCTCCTGCCTCTGCCTTCCAAGTGCTGGGATTAAAGTTCCTTCTATTCTTGACTCTAAATTCTTGACTCTAAAGCCAGAGCCAAATGGCTGAAGCTGCTGAGTTGTGCTGCTTGCAGGAGCTAGAATATGGCCCCCTTATTCTATTACATTATCACTAGCTTCCTCTTTTCCAACTCCTTCACTGCCTAAGGCTGTTTTGTGGAACTCAGAGATCAGCATGCCTGCCTCCTGGGATTAAAGGCTTGTACTACCGTTTCTGGACCTAAACTTAGCTGAATGGTATCTTGCCTCAAGGCCACTACTCCCTTAATTTAGTCTAATATCCTTGAACACAGGATTCAGCTCCATTTCACTTCCTGGTGCCCCTTTAATATTAAAGTAATGTATTTTATATTTTTCCTTTCGAAGCTTGCTATGCTTATCAAAAACACTCTTCGTGAAACTTACACCAGAGAACAAAGTCTATGGTAGGTATTCATGAGACTTCTTTTGTCAATGCAGTTAATCTGAGTCTCTTCACCTTAGCCTCAGGCAGACTCTTCAGACAAGGGCAAAAAGCAGCCACATTCTTCACCAAAATACCACAAAAACAGTCTATGGGCCACATAAAGAGGTTCTTCTTCACTGAAACCTCTTGGGTAAGGTCTGCAGAGTTCAAATCACTCACAGCAACAAAGTCTTCCATATTCTTACTAGGATGGCTCATTAAGTCCCACTTAATGCATTCCACTGCTTTCGAAATCCAAAGTCCCCAAATCCACACTCTTGCAAACAAAAGCATGGTCAGTCATATCACAGCAATACACAACTCCTGTCTTAGCTGTGGTTTTACTGCTGTGAACAAACACCATGACCAAGGGAAATCTTATAAGGACAATATTTAACTGGGGCTGGCTTACAGGTTCAGAAGTCCTGTCCAGGCAGGCATGGTGCAGAAGCTGCTGAGAGTTCTACATCTTCATCTGAAGTCTTCAAGCAGAATACTTACTTCCAGGCAGCTTGGACTAGGATATTAAAGTCTGCGACCAAAGTGACACACCTACTCTAACAAGGCCATACCTCCTAATAGTGCCACTCTGGCCCAAGCACACAGAAACCAGCCCAATAGTCAACATAAATTTGCCCTTAAGGCATCAGATCCCATTATAGATGTTTGTGAGCCACCAAATTATTGCAGGGAATTGAACTCAGGACTTCTGAAAGAGCCTCCAATGTGCTTAACCATAGAGCCATCTCTCCAGCCCCTTATTTTAAACATCTTGTAGGCTGACTCTACCCCTAAGCTTATACCGAACTGACTGTGAGGTATAGCTGACATGAATTCTTAAACAATATTTTCTTATATTAACAATTAAGAAAAATGAACTGATAATACAATAAAAATTTAAAAAGCTAACCACAGAATCATTTTGCTAAGTGACAGAAGCAAAATCAAGAAGAGTATATGTGAATTCATTTATAAAAAGTTCTACAGAATCTCACGGTGAAAAGTATTGTGCATATTATTACTTTTAATGTGAGGGGAAGAAGTAGGTATTGACTTTGAAGTCATCTTCCTGCAACCATGAGGATGATGTAATGAACAATATCCTGCTAGGAATTTGGCCAAATCTGCTACATGCATTTGAACATTTTCACCAAGATATATACAAATATGTGAGGTTCACTGTATGTAGATTACTTATATTAAAAATGGGAACATAACCAAGTATGAAATACTGCTTCTAAGTGTGTATGCAAAGTAACATACACACATGTACTAATAACAACTCATTCAAAAAATCTTATACAACAAAATGAGAATTGTTACATGCAAAAGGCAACAAGTTGGTTGGGGGGGGGGGGGACAAAGATGCCATAGCTAAGAGTCCTAAAACTGGCAAAGAAAAGAGATTCTGAAGTCTGCGCTTTGGAGACCTAGAACAATTCACTATTCAATCCAGTAGATACCATTGTTCAGAAATGCACTGAGAAAGCTTAAAGCACTTCTTATAGACCACACAGCTAGAGAGTGGGGCTGCCACACTCTCATAAACTGATATTTCCAAGTTCATTTCCCTTATACCAAGTTATAGCTTGTACTTAATGTAAACCTAGCTGGGAGACCAAGCTGTAGATACGCAGTCTCAAGGCTACATATAGAAGAGAACAGCAACTTTCCTCTAAAGGAAACAAAAGTGGGATATGAACTACCATCTAGAGATACCATGCAAAGTATCCTATGGATGGATGTAAAGAAATCTTGGAGAAGAACAGAAAAGACAATGAGTCAAAAAAGACAGAAAAAAAAAGATTTCAAAAATAAATTCTACCCATTTCCTATGAATTCTCATTCCATTCATTTTCAGAGCAGGGACAGGATTGCCATACCTCACAGTTTGCCCAAGAGTCCCAGTTTATGGCTTCTATCCTGCATAAATATCAGTGAAAAGCCTTTAGCTGGGTTGTAAATTATATGATACCCATTAGGCATGGAAGATATATACTGATAAATGATTCATTAGAAATAAATATATCTTGATAGAACGGAATCTTTCAAGTTGTGCCTAACTGCAGGTAAATGGCAGCCAAAAGCATTTTTGTTCAGATATCATATTTAAAACTCTGACATTAAATTAACCTATATATTTGGAAAATCAACCCAACTAATATTATTAGTTTATCACAAAGCCTTGAGGTCACAAAAGCTTTATTTGGTCTCCTTTCAGACTTGCATATTGCCCAGATTTCTAGGCAATTGTTCTCTATCCATCATACTAACATTATTCTATGGATGACACTCCAGCATGAGCTTTTGTTTAATCTTTCTAATATGAAATGAATTATGTTTAAAGAATAAGACACTTTCAATTCCAGTTCTTAAAACAATTCTTCAGATGAATTCAGAGCAAATCCTGATTGTACCATGACAAGTCTTATAATAATAAATGGAAAATTCCTGTGAAACTTCTCAAGGGAGCCCTGTAAGAATGGATGCTGCTCTTAGCATGGCATCCCCAACTAAACCATGCCACCTCAGAATCATTACCTCTTATCTCTACACCTCAGAGTACTCCTTTATAAAATTCACACTTGTATTTATGTCTTTCCATTGCATAGCTCTAGAAAATAAAATATTTTGATCATAATTTGAAAAATATCATTCCGATGCTTTTAGCCTTTCAAATCCTGGACAATATAAATAACCATAATTTTATGATATTCTAAACACTTAGCATAATCAAACACTCTACAGTTACTTTCCTGATTCTGTAGCATGCAAAATTTAAACAATTCTGTGTAGAAGTTGGGGTACGTAGGATATGCTTCCTGGGATACTTCCATGTAGAGGAATTTTAATCTAGCCACATGGTTGCTCTGGCAAGGGATCACATCCAAAAACATTATTCTGTTTGATCCAGCTGGAATACAGACATATTATTAATCCAATGAGATAGAGGCAAGGAGATCTCTGATTTCAAGACCAATAAGAGCAAGTATCAGGTAAGGAAAAGCTGAGGTCCAGCTATAATGGCGCATACCTTTAATTCCAAATCTCAGGAGACAGAGGCATGCAGATCTATGAGTTGTGTCCAAGTCAGACAGTTCAGTTGAGTCAGTGGGTTGAGAGGCAGTTCAGTGGAGTGGAGATCAGGGCAGTTCAGTTAGTGGAGTTCAGAGATAGTTTTTATAAGGAGAGCTTTACAGAGACACGTTGTAGAGAGAGCTATCTGAACACAGGTGACGATGGAATGAGCCTATCTATGTGAAGGAGCCAGAAGATTAGAACAGATTGCCAGAGTTTGAAGCCAAGCAGAGCAATTCAGTGAGGCAAGTGAAGTCAGATTGCATCAGTCACCTTGGAGAGGAGTTTGACCAGAACAGCTAAGTTAAATCTGCCAGCCAGAGTTCAGAAAGTACTAGGAAGGGTGATCTTATTCAGCAGTAAGCCTCTGAGACAACAATTACATCAGGAAAACAAAAGTTATTTTTATACTTCTGTCTCCCATCTCTCTGTAAGTATACTGGGATTGCAGATGCTGATGCTATTGTGCTTGATCTCCTGTGGATTGTGCATCAAGCTATTTTACCCACCGATACATCTCCCTAGCCCCTACTAATTGTTCTAACACAAACCAACTACATAACATTCATCAAATCTTATTAATCTTGGCCCTTATCAACTAATTTACAGAGCAAGTTCCACTAGATGGCTTCTATGTTTTAATTATTTCTTAATGTACAGCAATCATTTGAATAAGTCAGATCTGATAATAAGCCCTATTCTAATGCCCACAAATCACATGGCATGTGAATTCCAAACATTGTTTTCTTCTTGCAACATCAAATTATTTGTTGGTAGCCCAATCCTGGTATCTATTAAACATATTTTAAAAGTGGAGATATTAAAGTGTACTCAAAAATAAAATCCACACTACTCTGACACCAATTGTATATATATATATGTACATATATATATATATATATATATATATATATATATATATATATATATAATATCAAAACTGTATATACACATAAAGGGTGGCAGACATGTAATGATTATATTTCTGTTTCTGATTTTCATGAGTGATAAGGTATTCAGTAAAGATATGAAAGCAATGTGATAATGATTAAATTTTCAATTTTTTAGCTTTTATTCCCAAAGAGATTCACGTCTTCTGGTGTTTCATAATTTGAAAACAGTATGCCTTACATACAAGAACTCTTGGGCAACAACCTATGCAATTACAGAAGAAAGAAAGAGGTAGAGAAAACTATAACATAAGAAATAAAAGATAAGTTAGGCTTTTCTTCCCAGTCTACAAGTGTTGTTACATTGGTGGTCAAAGATCCAGGTCTGGACTCTGTGCTCCAAGCCCACATCTCTCCTCTCAATCCAAAATCTTCAGGAGTCACCCGTCTTCACTCACAGGCAGTACTAAAGACGCCTGGGAATTTTGCCTCAAGGCAGGAACAATGGAATTATGACTTCACTAATGATTGATACTTTTCCACTACTTTCTTCTCTACAATACAATTTCACCTAAATTCTTCAGAGTTCATCTCTTACCTTAAAGTAGATTCTATGGAGTGATGATGTGCTGGTAAGGACCATGTTAGAAAATGAGAAAAGGGATCCTCTTACAACACTCCAAAGAAGGGAAGTCTCATGAAAATACCAGTGCTAGAAGAAGCCCTAAATGATCACTTAGGATTTTCTTTATAAAATCTCCAGAGAAATTTTCATCAATCTCATTCCATTTCTGTATCCTTTAAATCGAACGTAAATAAGAGAAAACTAAGATTTGAGCTTTGCAACTGCCTGGGAGAAGGGACATATCACTTTGTAATACAATAGCTACTATAACTGCTGCTAGAGTACATCACTGTTCCAAGCTCAGTAGGGCATATATTATATACACAGAGCACGTGTCTCAATTTCAAATGTCACTTTTGATAGGATCTGAAGAACAGTTCTGAATTCTACATCTGAGATGGTGCTTATAAGCTCAGCCTAGGGAGTTTAGACTGTGTTCTGTAGCAGACAGTAAAGCTTTAATACACAGTAAGAAAGAACATATAACATTAGTCAATACAATACCATCCACTTAAACATAACATTATTTTCTAAATGTATGTAATATAGATTTTTATTATATATATATATATATATATATATATATATATATATATATATATATATTGCCATTACTGAATTTTTCAAGTTTACTTAAACTATTTAACTCCGTATATTTTAATATAATTTAACTCCATATATTTTAATTAAAATGTCTAAGATAAACATTTAAAAATTTAATTATTTATAGTACACAGCATTTAAGGATGATTTGCAATGATCTCTGCTGTCAGACCCTGCTGCCTATGTGTCATTTTCTCCTCTTAAGAGTGTACTGCACACCAAGACTTTATTCTAGAGAACAGAAGTCAGTAAAAATGAAGAGATATCACTCAGTTCAAGACCAGCCTGGTCTACAGAGTGCGTTCCAGAACAGCTGGGGCTACAAAGAGGGTTATAATTCATAGGAATAAGTGGCTAAAATGTTGAAAAGAAACAGTCTATAAATCAAGAAGGAAAAACGCTGAGCTAGGAGTTTCTAACTGGTAAATATGAAAACCACACCTTGGCCATGATGAGGATGTGGCAGGGTTAAGAATCTGTTTCTTATTATTTATTTATTTTCACTTTATGTGTTATGAGTACTTTTGCTGCATATGTTCACCATGTGTGTGCACTACCTGTGGGGGCCAGAAGAAGGTGTCAGGTGCCCTGCAATTGGAGTTATAAGTGGATGTGAGCTGATACCATGTGGGATCCTCAGCATGAACAGCAAGTACTCAACATCTGAGCCATCTCTCCAGACCAAGCAAACTTAACACGTAGGTGAAATACAAGTTAGTAGAAAAATTTTTTAAAAAAATGAAGAAATATCACTTTTATGAATAGTCTACAAATGACTCTAGTTTATATCTTGGTAGACGCTCTTTCACTTGCCCTCTAAATGTAAACATTTTAAAAGGCCACCTTTTCCAAAAGGCCCACGAGTGCTAAGGAGACTTCTAGTCTATAGCTAGTGAGAAACTGAAGGCACATGACAGCCACAGATTGAATTTAAAAGATCCTTCCATAGTCTAGGTTGTAGGTAATGACTCGCAAGTCTGTGGAAGTCTGGAAACAGGGGACCAGCAAAGCCACGCATCGATTTCTGATCCATATGAGTTGTGAAATAATAAATTCCATTGATTTATATTTATAATCTGGTGTTAATGTCTTATTTGGCAATGTATAATTAATAGATTCATATATTTAAATTTTTAGACATACTATACAAATTCATTTTTAACAATTACTAAAACATGAGGGGTGGGGGAGATTGTTCAGCAGTTAAGAGCAGTTGGTCATTCAAAGAACCAAGGTTTGGTTCTCAGGATGGTCATGGTCATGTATGATAGTCTGTAACTCCAGTTCAAGAGATCTGATACCCTTTTCTGACTTCCTTGGCTATGGGAAATGCATATTGAACAGACATATATGTAAGCAAAACACTCACAGACATAAAATTTTATTTTGTTCCCAAGATAAAAACCTTTTCTCATGACCTAGGCAAAGCATAGCAAGAACAATTTTTTTGGAATTATAAAAGTAGACTTTTATTTGATGAGGATGAGAAGTAGTAAGAATGTCTATTTTTAAAGAGATCTTGTGAAAAAAATACATCTGCAATTATGAACTTTAAAGCCATGGATAAATTTTTAGCTGTGGAAATTATAGGAATCAACAAGGATAATATTTGCCTTTTAAAATAATTATTAGAAACATACTTTGCCAAATACAAATAAAAGTGTGGCTAATCTTAGTCATCAAGGGATAACAGTATCCAGAAGAAAAAGGTAAATGCTAATGCTACAGGCAACCTCTACTGACATTCTCTCCACTGAAGTAAGATTTACTACACATTATTCTATTAATTATACTTATGTGTGAATGAACGTGTGTGTTATTCAAGTCCCTGTTCATACATCTTAATGGCAGTCATTGAAGAAAAGCATTATACAACAGGTAAGGCAATAGAACTTACATGATCTTTTTTCCAAAACTAAATTAAGAATTTTTAAATCTTGTAACCCAAGTGACGTAAGTGATCTTTTTATGGTAATGATATTTTGTTCACATCATTTAAAACACTATGGTACCGTTGACTTTAAGTATAAAAGAAATGATGTCTCTAAGCACAAAGTCAAAATTATGTAAATATCAAGTGTCCTAATTTAGCAAAGAACTCAAATGAAATACATGTACCTAAAGGTACTAAGGAAAGATGCTCAGGCAGGCATTTGAGGGAGAAATGAGCCATCCTCCCACACAAAACAAAAAGGACAGAAAGAATTCCAACAAAGCATATGGATCTAGACACGAAATATATCTGTATCCTCAAACTCTCCTGCACATCTATTTGCCTGTTTCTCTTCCCCCTGAAGATGACAAAGCCTTCTCTCCTCAGGCTTTTCACTAATGGCCCACCTCCTCCTGGACCCTCAAGCACCATCTGCCTTCCTGATCCTCCTTTCATGTCCACACCCTTCTCATATTTGAAACTCTTGCTCTTAGATGTCTACTACTCGCCATTACAATTTGTTCCATCTTTCTTCATCTTCCAGTTCTTTGAAGAATTTAATTCCTCCTTCACTGTCATTTTTTTAATCACTACTCATTCCATAGCAGTTGTTAGTTTCAAAATAATTCATTGATGTATTTTTTCCAATCAAATACCCTAACCTTTCATTTCTTTACCTCCCACTAATTCCTCAAAGTGGGGAGAAGATTAAGTCATGAATGAGTGTGTGTTGGTAACTGAGTACTCCAGTGTTTCAAACCCAGGCAAACAGCAAAGCCTCCCCTGTGTGAAGCTCTCCTGGGGATAATGGAAAGCCTTCTGGTGTGTCTGTGGATGCTGAAAGTATGAACCACAGCTATCTCCAGATGACTGATACACTGCTCACCCACACAGACCTCCTGTCAACCTGACACTTTGGAGAGCACTAGGGGCAGTCTTTGCTCTTCCTCTGTTACAATGGTCTCTTTTATGATATTGCTTAGATAGTTTCACTGTTATGTGTCTAAAAGATATAGTCTATATTACCAATATAGATATCTTTCCTGAAATCCAGACTCCTATATCCAAGTACCAGCTATCAACTTAAATGGGTACTACTGAAAAATCAATATTTGAATACTGTCACCTCACACTTAATCTTCCCATTATTTTCCACATAAAGAATTGGCAACTCATCAATTACTCAACACACACACACACACACACACACACACACGACACATTTTCACTTCACAAATATTTATAAATTAATCCTATAGAATCTACTTTTTTATTATATCCAGAATCCAATTTCATAGTATAACTACTACTTGATTTTAACCAAACATCAGACTTCACATGAAATATAGAAAACCCCTGAATACCCAGTATCTCCCTATACATATTTCTTTGTTTCTTTCTTTTATTTTATTTTCTTTTTTCCTATAGACTAGACCATTTATGATCCATACAGCTGCCACAGAAGTCCTTTGGAAAACAGATTATTTTGCTTAGTAGGTCAACATTTCCAACTCTTAACAATAATCAAAATGTCATATAGTGTGACTTAGGGTCCTAACGTATTCTACTTTTCCTATATCTGTTCCTCAAGACTTCATCATGTTATATACTCTGCTCCCACGCTGGCTATCTTCAAATTTGCTCTCACACCTCAAGGCTTGAGCCCTGTTTCACTGATTAACATGTTACCCAAACACTTGTCTCCCAGAATTGCCCCTGTGAAATTCCTAACTGCTTCCTAGTCTTTCCTCAAACGTCACATGTCAGTGAAAATATGGATTCTGTCTACAAAATCAGCATCTATACTGCATGTGTTTTTTCCTTCACATGTTTTATCAATAACCCTCTGCACTGTTCATGAATATACATTATATATAATGCACATTTAGTAATACTGTCTCTATGCTTTTCTACCTTTTCAATCTTTTCAATGGACTTAATCAGTTGTTTTCTATTACTTTTCAAAAAAAAAAAAAAAAAAAAGGACCCGATGAAGAGTGCATGGCTTTAGGGCCTGTGTAGAGTTTCTCCTTGTCATATAGGTGCCATGATTTTTGGTCACATTACATTGCTAAGATCATTCATATAGAAATCCATTACATTAAACCAGTATAAATGCTTGATAATGGCAATCTTCTTTCACCTGTGAAATTTAGTTTTGTTCAGCAAAGAAAAACAATAGCCCACTCTTTGAAATGGAACACCATTTATTATTTTTGGCTTATTACCTGTATATTCACTGAAAAATGAAAACATCTCCAAAAACCTTACTGCTACTTTTTAAGCTGTAATTTAAAAAGAACTTAAGAGTTTTACCAACTTTTCAGTTAAGCATCAAGGGGAATTATTCCTTGTTTATTTAAATAAAATTGCTTATTCTGTAAATTAATGTTTAATGAGGACTTAAAAACTTTTTAACTGAAAAGCAAAATTTATGATAGAAAATTATTGCTCCAACTCCATTTTAATACAGTTAAGTAGTGGTTTGCATTGATAAGCTGGAGAAAATTATTCTAACATAAATTATTCTGAAGAAATCGGATTGATGGAATGATTATATCTTTTCCTTCATTTTGTGGCAAAAATCAGTCACTTTTAACATGATTATTGCTAAAATTTAGGTAATACGAAATATCTGTAGATATCCTGGCACATATTTAAGCACATACACAACACAAGTTATTCCAGTGATCCCAATGAATGCATGAGTGCAGAGGAGAAAAGAAAGGGAGAAAACATTAAAAGACTTACCATGATTCTATAATTAATGTGCTAAAAATCCAACTTTACTTTTCTCTCCAAAGTTACCTTACCTTTAGACATCACTGTGTTTATTTCATTGTCAAAAATACAACAAATAATTCAAAACCAGCTAAAATCAGCAACCCTTACTCTAAGTAAAACATAGGACTTCAGTATGATTTTAAAAGATTTATACAAAAAATGTCCCCTACTAATTAAAATGTTTTTGATCTCTGTAATTGGGGCTGTCATAGTCCAAGAAAACCTACCTTTGGATTTGGGTGTCTTTTCAAATCTGTCAGTTTAATTCTCCGGAGAGAGGGACTCTGCACACTGACCTCCAGGTGATGCTCTCAGATCTCAGACAGGACTTTAATAACAGAATTTGATCTGAATTTCCCACTGACTTTTCTTCTGACTAGCATCCTTCTTTGTACTTCTCTCTCCTGTTTCTTTCTAATTTTAACATTGATGTACTGAAACAGACACAATAGCAGCAGAGGATAAGAGTTTGCAAGGCATGTTTGAAGTGGGACTAATGGCTCCATCATGTATTGCAGGGTATGAGAAACAGAATGAGGCAAGTGGGCATTACAAATCTCATCTGCAAGAGGAGCCATCAATTAAAAGTGCAGCTCTTACCCATAGGTTTTTGAAGGTAAGAATCTATACCTGCGGAGAAATGTTCTATCTAGCGCATCCCTAACAACCACATGAACTGGCACACGGTTATTCTTGAATCTGTGAGACTTTTTTCACAAAGAATGCTGAGATTTCAAAGGAGAAAGCCAGTTCCAAAACTTGAAGATGTAGCTGTGCCATGTTGCAGCTCCCAGATTCTAGGAATCCAGTGTTCTGGTCATATTCCAAAAAGACATAGTATTTTCTATACTTTGTGTCAGACAAAGCTTGCCAGATTTATGAGCACAGGTCAAAGTAACCCATGGTATTTCAGCGTAGCTCTCCTCATTGGTGCCTCAGAACCACGTTCTCATTCTATTGTAGAGATTATCACAGTTTGTTAATAATAAAACTAACAAATTAATTGAATAGTTGATGTGTTCCAAATTGCTAAATAAATATATTATCTTAGTAAACCACCACAAAAGTCCTTTTGAGATAACTGTGGATATTATAACTACACAATATGGATGAGATAACCAGAGGAACATGTCTAAATTTATTTTAAAAAGACGCCACTAAAGTGCAAATTTGAACCAAAGCTGTATAAGTCAAGCAGTACATTATGTAGTAGTATTGAGTAGTATTTATCATATTCACTACTGTAGTATGTATCAGGTTCACTCACTGAACCTGGCATAGAGCCTAGTCAAAGTTACAAATGTCTACTACATGCAAATATTTTGTTCTATCAAAACAATGATAAAGTCTTAAAAATGAATCAAAGAAATGTCTCTGTGCAACAGACAGAGATTGTTACAGAAAAACACAGCTAATCAAAATGCAGAGAACAAGTGATCATGTTGTATTTAGTGCCAACAGATACCTCTGTAGCACAACCCCACCTCAGGGATCATGGCAGAGGAGACAGCCAAGGAGTAAGATGTTTGTTGTGAGGTCGTATATCCTAGAAATGCCAGGGAAGCTATGCCCATGAAGTCTCAATAACAAAGCTGCCCAACAAGACCAGAACAAGGATGAAACCAATAATGTGCTAACATGAAGAGGGAATTTGACAAAGCCCAAAACCTTGACAGAAAACTATAGGCAACCAAGGGATTCTGACTGTAGGAGTGATAGTCTTCCCCTGAGAAGAACCCTAGTTGTTTATCTAACACCCGAGTGGTCATCCCTGAAATTATATGTGTACAAGAAACATTATATTGACTCAGCAGGTTGTATTTATATTCTTAGGAATGTGTGTGTGTGTGTGTGTGTGTGTGTGTGTGTGTGTGTGTGTGTACATACATACGAGTGAGGCACAAACTAGGGCTTAGAGGGAAGAAAGAGAGGGGGGAAATTATGTAAAAAGGGTTCTCTTTTAAACAATTAAATCTACATAGAGTAAAAAGAAAAAGAGGTGAAGATGTGGAAACATAATCATGCTAAGGACCACCTCTAAATTAGGGCTGAACAGACACTTCCCAGAGAAGGTCAGATGGCAAACATTTTAGGCTTTTCAGACCTTTCCCATCTGGAATATGCATAGTAATGAGAAAGAAAAGACAGCATGTAGGTGAATAAAGTTGGTGTGTTCCAGTAAAATTTTACTTGTGGATGTTAAATTTAAATTTCATGGAATTTTCATTGGTTGTGTTTGCTAGTTTTACGCCAACTTGACACAAGCTAGAGTCATCTGAGAGGAGGTGTCCTCAATTGAGAAAATGCCTCCATAAGCAAACCTGGAGGGCATTTTCTTAATTACCAGCTGATGGAGAAGGGCCCAGCTCACTGTGGGCTGGTGGCCCTGGATTCTATAAGGAAGCAAGTAGCACAAGGCATGGGAGCCAGCCAGTAAGCATCACCCTTCATGGGCTGTGGATCAGCTCTGCCTCCAGGTTCTGGCAGGTTTGAGTTTCTTCCTTGGCTTCCCTCAGGGGACATTTAGAATATGTAAACCAAATAAACTCCTCCCCAAGTTGTTTTTGGTTATGGTGTTTCATCACAGCAATAGTAACCCTACTAAAATGCAGATCATAAAAAATACTTTCCACTTTTGATTTTTTTTCTAAGAATTTAAAAATATAGACCGAATCTTTAATGCATGGGCTATACACTTTGTAGCCCAGGCAGAAATCTGGATTCCCCAAATGCAGGCCTTTCCTGGCTCCCGTTGTAAATATTTCCTTGAACTGCTTCCTTATGAAGATTGAAGTTTTGAAAGGGGAATATATGATCCCAAACTAAATGAAATTCATCCAAATGAGCTCTCCCCATCCCTATTCCTGATGCTATGACATCAAGTACAGGAAGCTGAGCATGTTAGACATGAGCTATGATAAATGAACAAAAGGAAGAACCCACAGAATAGTGAAAATTGTAGAAAGGTCTGCTTTCAAGGTAACTACCAAGAATTATGGCACTTGGCAAATGATGAGAGAACAATGGTGCACTTGGTTTAAGTACTGTACATGGTCATAAAAAGCTAGGTTAGAAATGTAATATGTGGTCTAATACAACATAGAATCTAATTATGTTTCCTCCAGCTGAGACCTCAATGCATAACTCTTTTTGAGTGAACCCATTCAAATTCTTTGTACATGGTTGGCAAAGTATGCAAGGAACTAAAACACAAAGAAAAAGAACACAGATCTGGATATTTGTCCTTTCCTCTGCACAAAAGATTGATGGCATCTCCATTTCTGTGAGGCCAGCTGTTCCTCTCAGAGGAACTCCCACCCAGAGTTCTTGAGAGAAAGTCATGCAATCATGTAGGTGAGACAAAAGGAAAACCTTTCACCCTTCTTCACCCCTCCAGGACCAAATCCTTTTGCTCCTCCTCAGGTACTAGGTAGTATTATTCCTTCTGAACAACAACTCCTCCACCTCCCCTCTCTCCAGCTCTCTTCTCTGTGGATGACCTTGTTTCTGTTTCACAGTGAAATTGAAGCTGTCAAGAGGAATAGCTTTCAACATTGTGACCTCTGAGTGACAAATTCCAGGGTCTTGTTTCCTGCTTCCATCTTTCTATCAAGTCTCAGAGACGGAAACATCTTTGTCTAGCTTTGAGCTACTCTCTGCTCTTGACCTTGATCTCGTTTGACCCTACCCTACCCTTATATCTGGATCAAAGATTTTGTTCATATATTACACTGTGTTCTTGCTATATTTCCAAATACACAATTTCTATCTTTGTCTCTACCTAGCTCTGACTCCAGAGGTTTAAAAAACTGGCTCTTTCTCATACACAAACAAATCCAAACCACATAGTACAGAATCTTCCCTCTACTGGCATCCTCCATATTTGGAACATCTTGGTCCCATTATCTCTCACACCAAGTCCTGCAAAACATCCACACTTCCCTCTCCAGTACTCACCTCTTGTTCACAGTCCACATGGCTCACTCCAGCATGAAAATATACTGGGTAAATCTCATCAATAACCTTGTGTCTCTTGTATTAAATGTATAATATTTTTATTAATGTAAAATACCAAATACAATGTCTTCCCTATGACATTAACTTTTAAAACCTTACTTACATTTTTAATTGTTATGAAAGGAATTCAAACTAAAAATTAAAATTTGATATGACTCATACAAATCTCTGATTTAAAATTATGCATACAAGCAAGGAGAGTGCATTAAGTGAATCTCTGTATATATAGGCTAAAATTGGGTATAATTGATGAACATTTGGGCCATCCTATCAATACTCTAAGGAATAATCAATCACTCACTGAGCAGATGCTTTAAACAAATAAACAAAAAGTTGATTAATTTATTTGTGTGTGTTAATTCCCCATTTTGTCTTTTTTTGGTAATGATTAAAATTTATTAAAAATGTGGGGAAAGAGTTTCTGTGCTGTCTCCTCCATAAACATCTCCTCTAATTCACCAGCCTTCCCAGATACTCACCCATTCCCAAGCATGTGACTGGTGTATATGTTACATCCTGTTACAAATAGTAACTAATTATTCTCAGCTCTCATTTTTCTCACACCTTAATATCTGACAGTATTGATCCTTCCTTTTCTCTGAAAATCTTAATTTCTCTTATTCAATGACATCTGCCTTGTCAACTTATCTCAAAACCTCCATTTCATCGATGCAATATTTAAAAAAAAAATGATAAAAGTCTATTACCTGAAAATTCTCTTTCACACCAGACATAAAGTATCAGCTTAGACAATTCCAATACCTCAGCCAGATATTTGACTTCTGAATTGGTTTCCCACCTCTATTTTTGTGTCTTTCTAATACATGTATTTCATGCTATACTAGCTTATCTTCCCAATGTTGCCATTCCTGTAATTGAAGACCTTCGAAGACTATTTAGGATCTCTGAGTGATGTTCATAATTTCATGGACTGGTAATCCAAACTGAATAATAAAGGAAAAAGAAAGAGGCCAACTGAGCATCAAAATTCATCTGCATTTGCTTCCAAACTTTGTGCACAATGTGATGAACTGACTCTTAGCCACCAGGCTTTCTGAGATGATGTTCTGTAGTCCCTCAAATCATGAAATAAAATAAAATCTTCCTTCCTTAAGTATCATCTATCATGTATCTGTGATAGCAATTAGAAAATAATAATTAATGCAGATGCTATCATTGATGTTCTAGTATGAGTTAAATTCTAGTTATTTTTAGATACACACATCTAATACAGTAACTCAATATATGTAGAATAAAAACTTAGATTTTTCAACAATCTAACTCATTACATATCTTCTGAATAAGCCCTATTTCGTTTCAAATATAGCAGTTCAACAACTATTTCTTCCTCTACAAAGTATCATTGGCATCATATTTAATATTATTTCTACTTATGCTACTCTGGCTAATTAATGCCCATCTTATAACATATCGGCAAATAGATAATACTTTCAGTGTAAGAGATCACTAAATATTTATAACTATTTTTTTCATCCTAGAACTGCCTACATGGAAATCAGGATGGGTGGTTCCTCCTTCAGAAGCCCAGTATTTTACGTTATTATGCCCGTCATGCAGATGATCTCCTCTGTGCACATCACTCTTTTATTTACAGTGTTTCATGGATGTGTAAGAAACAGACCTGCGGGCTAGTTCATTAATGGTTTGTTTTCCCCACTCCACTGACTAAAACTGAGACAAAATGTTTGCTAGAATGTGCATTACCCTACCTACTCCAGAAAATTGTGATACCGTTCTAAACAATGTTCTTTCTTCTAGATGTGATTCTAATATTCCATGTGTATCTTAACTTTTTTTCTGTTGTTAGTGAGTTGCTTATGAAAATAACTGATTTGCTGGCTAATGAATATTTGTATTCAGCTTATGTCATAATTTTGAACATTTGGAGATTTGGATAAAGAGATACTTGGAGCCATAAAAACCTATCTGAATAACTTTCCTAGTGGCTAATTGATATTTAGTGAGTATAATTTCTCTATAATTATATATAAACTAATCATACTTTCTATTCTGGTTAATCATCTTATAGCAGCATCTATACCTCTACGGCTCTGTGTTGAAGCTTTATTTTTTTCTGAGTCAGGGTTTCTCTGTGGAGCCCTCCCTGGCTGTCTAGAAACTCATTCTGTAGACTAGGCTGGCCTTGAACTCAGAGATTATCCTACCTCTGCCTCCTGAGTGCTGGTATTAAAGCCATACATCACCACTTCTCAGCTACCATATTGAACTTTAATATCATACTGTATTGAATGCATTTGTCCTAATGTTGTTAAGAGAAAGATGGAATGTTTATATTTGCAAATGGACACTACAACATAAAATTATTTCCAGTAATGAACAATGACAACCATTGTGTCAAGCACACAACAGCATTGCAGCAAACATGAAGTCAATTCTGTTGTTTGAGCACTAGAATAACCCATCCTATTTACAACTGGTAGAATAATTTTCTCTCAAATCAAAAAATTAAAGGGAAATTGGCAACAGTTCTGTCATAAATCAGAAGTGAGACTTATGACAGAAGTGGCTATTGGTAAAATGGGAACTCTTCAGTATTAAAAGGGAAAATGTTGATGTCAGAGAGAACCAGTAGGTAAAGAAAATACTTTACCAGAGTAATATTCATAAGGAATCGTTAAGTGTTTCTACTTTGAGATTTCCAGGCAAGACGGTAGACTAAAAATTGCCTCCATGTGCATTGGTTAAGGAGGGTTGGTGTGAGGGGGGAAAAAAAAAGAGGACTCCAACAAGACAGTTAGGGTGAGCTTCAGAAACCAACAGAGAGAAGGATTGCAGGCAGGAGCTCCATTCTAAAGGTGAACTAGGTGACTCTGATGAGGGACTGAGAGTCCCACCCTCAGAACAAGCTCTCGGACTTCACAGGGCTCAAATCCAGCTCTGGGTCTAAGTGAGACAGTATCTCCTCTGGCAATGGGTCTGAAGGGTCTGAATCTGAATTTTATGACACAGAGGGTGGTGGTTGGGTGCCATCTTGAGAGGAAGCCTGGTGTTTAAAGCTGAGTTACCCCGTGAACCTAAGAAGAAAGAACCACAGATCCGGGAACTTGCACTATTCCTACCACACTCCTGGTTGAGCTCTGGGAGGCAGTAAATGGGCAAAGGTACAGGAGGTAGAAAGTTTGCCCAGACAATGTAGTGCATGGAGACAGCTAGCCTCAGACATCATCAGCTGACAGTGAGTCTGTAATTTGACAGCTCTGATCCTTAGGTTCCACAGGGGCTGCTCACTGTTACAGTCTGAGAACACTGGAACTCAAGTGCAATACTTGACATCCACTATGGCTGCATTCCTACAGCGGATGGTCAATAATTACAGGGAGAGGGGCTTGGAAAGTGTGGAGACAGACCCCAGTGCCTTGAGCAAGAGCACTTACATTCTCAGAGAGCCTGAGAGATGCTCTTCACCTAGAACATTAGCCACCCTAAGGGTGAGAGTGTACAGGTAGGTTCAGAGAACATGACCCCATATGCTGCAAAGCCAAGTGTGGCCAGCAGAGGTCCTCAATATACTGGGAAGGGGAGCTACTGAAGTGTAAACAGTCTGGTGAACATTGGCTACTGTCCAATACAAAACATTAGGAAAGGCCATAAGTTCTAATTGACCACACAACCCCTCTCATGGGGCTGTTGTAACACTTCATCTCCCCTTACACCCCGCCACCCTCTCCAGTTGTGTCCCATTCCTGAAAATACACTTTTAACAATATTTTCACTCTATTATGTTTTAAAAATCTTTGATATTATTTTTATTCTCATTCGTATATCCACCTAATTCTGTTTGTGTATGTTATTATTGGGCAGAGTAGTCATTTCTTTTTTTCTTTTTTTGCGTGGTTTTGTTTGTTTCACTGCCTCTGTGTTCCCATGTTTGCCTTTACTAGAGTTTTGGCAGTATTTGGAATTGATCATATTTTCACTTTTTCAAAACAAAGTTTTTATAGTTTATTTTATTCCCCTTCTATCTGATTTTGTGCTCAATTTTTCTCAATATTATGATGGATTTTACTGTTGTTCTTTTTTCTTTCTTTCTTTACACTCCAGATTTTATCCCCCCAACCCCGAAACCAGTCAACCCTCCAATTGTTCCACATCTCATAACTCCTCCCACCCCCTGTCTCCACAAGGATGCCCCACTCCCCAGCTCCCACCCCGCCTGACCTCTAAACTCCCTGGGGCCTCCAGTCTCTTGAGGATTAAGGTGCATCATCTCTGATTTAACACAGACCTGATAGTCCTCTGCTGTATATGTGTTTGGGGGGGCCACACATCAGTTGGTGGCTGGTGCCTGATTGAAGGTCCAGTGTCTGAGAGATCTTGGAGGTCCAGGTTAATTGAGAATGCTGGTCTGCCTACAGGGTTTCCCTCCTCTGCAGCTTCTTCCAGCTTTCCCCTAATTCAACCACAGGATTCAGCAGCTTCTGTCCATAGGTTGGGTGAAAATATCTGCATCTGACTCTTTCAGCTGCTTGTTGGGTCTTTCTGATGGCAGTCATGATGGGTCCCTTTTTGTGAACACTCTATAGTCTCAGTAATATTGTCAGGTCTTGAGGCCTCCCCTTGAACTGGATCCCACTTTGGGCCTGTCCCTGGACCTTCTTTCCCTAGGGCTCCTCTCCATTTCCATCCCTGTAGTTCTTTCAGATAGGAACAATTATGGGTGAGAGTTGTGACTGTGGGATGGCAACTGCCTCCCTTATTTAATGCCCTGCCTTCCTGCTGGAGGTGGCCTCTATAAGTTCCTTCTCCCTACTGTAGGACACTTCATCTAAAGTCTCTCCCTTTGAGTCCTGAGAGTATCTCACCTCCCAGTCTCTGTTACATTCTGGAGGGTCCCCCCCCAACCTGCTTCCTCTCTCCTTTCAAGGTTGTCTGTTTCTATTCTTTCTGCTGACCCTCAAGGCTTAAGTCCTTTTTCCCCAACCCAATACCAGATCCTGTTTCCCCTCTTCACCCACCCCTGTCATGTCCTCTTTCTCTCCCAGGTTCTTCAATACCTCCCCTCTTTGTGAATGCTTTCTTCTCCCTCCCAGGTGGGATTGAGGTATCTTCACTTGGGCCCTTCAGCTTGTTTACCTTTTTGAGTTCTGTGGACTATATCTTGGGTATTTTGTACTTCTTTGTCTAATATTCACTTATTAATGAGTATATACCATGCATGTCCTTTTGGGTCTGAGTTACCTCACTCAGGATTATATTTTTCTAGTTCCATTCATTTGCCTGCAAATACTCAGATTGTCCTTGTTCTTAATAGCTGAGTAGTATTCCATTGTGTAAATGAACTACATTTTCTGTAAATGAACCACATTGTGTAAATGATCCATTCTTCTGTAGTGAGACATCTGTGTTATTTCCAGCTTCTGGCTATATCACAAAGAAGGCCACTATGAACATAGTGGAACACATACCCCTGTGGCATAGTGGGGCAACTTTGGGGAATTATCTCAAGAGTGGTATTGCTGGGTGTTCAGGTAGATCTACTTACAGTTTTCTGAGGAAACTCCAGATTAATTTCCAGAGTGTTTGTACCAGTTTGCAATCCCACCAGCAAGGGAGCAGTGATCTTCTTTCTCCACATCCTCACCAACACGTGTTGTCACCTGACACATCCTCACCAACATGTGTTGTCACCTGAGGTTTTGATCGTAGTAATTCTGATTGGTGTAAGGTGGAATCTCAGGGTCGTTTTCGTTTGCATTTCTCTGATCACTGTGGACTTTGAACACTTCTATAAGTGCTTCCCAGCCATTTGAGATTGTTCTGTTGTAAAATCTCGGGATAGTTCTATATATTTTCTTGATTGGGTTTTTTGGGTTTTTTTGGTGATTATCTTCTTGAGTTCTTTATATATTTTGTATATTAGCCCTCTATCAGATGTGGGGTTAGTGAAGATTTTTTTCCCCAATCTTTGGTTGCTGATTTGTCTCATTGACTATGTCATTTGCCTTACAGAAGCTTTCCAGTTTCATGATGTCCCATTTATCAGTTCTTGATACTAAAATGTGAGACATTGGAGTTTTATTTAGGAAACTTCCTCCTGCACAAATGAGTTCAAGACTCTTTCCCACTTTCTCTTCTATTAGATTCAGTGTGTCTGGTTTTATTTTGAGGTCCTTGATCCACTAGGACTTGAACTTTGTACGAGGTGACAAATATGAGTCTATTTTCATTTTTCTACATACAGACATCCAGGTAGATAAGCACAATTTATTGAAGATGCTTTCTTTTTCCATTGTGTATTTCTGACTTCTTTGTCAAAGATCAAGTGTCCATAAGTGTAAGGTTTTATTTCTGGGTCTTCAATTCTATACCATTGATCATTGTGTCAGTCTCTTTACCAATATCATGAAGTTTATTTTTATTAGATATTTTCTTTACTTACATTTCAAATGATATCCAGAAAGTTCCCTATACCCTCCCCCCCCCCGTCCTGCTCCCCTAACCAACCAATCCCACTTTTTGGCCCTGGCATTCCCCTGTACTGGGGCATATAAAATTTGCAAGACCAAGGTGCCTCTCTTCCTAATGATGACCTACTAGGCCACCTTCTGCTACATATGCAGCTAGAGACACAAGATCTGGGGGTACTGATTAGTTCATATTGTTGTTCCACCTATAGGGATGCAGACCCCTTCAGCTCCTTGTTCAATTCCATCCCCTATTTGGTTGTGTTTTTCTGTAATTCTTTAAGGGATTTTTGTGTTTCTTCTAGCTGTTTAGCAGTGTTTTCCTGTAATTCTTTAAGG
>NC_034591.1:4032410-4052761 GCF_900095145.1 Mus pahari
AATCTCTGATGTTAATGTTCAAGCTGTCTCTGGCTGGAGTTTGATCCTCCTATGATTCTGTTAGCCTCTGTCAGCACTCCTGGGAATCCAACTCTCCCCTGTGTCCCCTTGGTCAGAGAATTCTCTGCAGGCAAGCTCTCCTCTTGCAGGGCAGGTGTCCAGNAGTCTGGAGCTCTGATCCTCCTTCTGAGTCCTAGGGTCAGAGCCCTCCCTGTAGGCCAACTCTCCTCCTGTGATCCCAAGGACCTGCAGTGTGGAGGGTCCTCCAGAGAGCTCAGCTACCTCTGCTGGGGTTCAGAAGAGAGATGGCAGGGGTGGCCCTGACTGGAACCCTGCCTCTGGATGGGCAGTGTTCCTTTGTCCCTGTTTCTGCTGGCACAAGCCCCTCCTAGATTCTCTGGAGTTGACTGTGTTCAACTCACCCGTTATCCCGAGGACCTGTGGTGTGGAGTGTCTTCCCAGAGTGCTCAGCGGCCTCTACTGAAGGAAGAGATATGGCAGGGGTGGCCCTGACCGGACCCGAACCCCACCTCTGGGTGGGCAGTGTTCCTTTGACCCTGTTTCTGCTGGCACAAGCTCCTCCTGGATTCTCTGGAGTTGATGTCGCATTCTACTCACCAGTGATCCCGAGGATCTGCAGTGTGGAGATTCCTCTGGTAATCCTCAGTGGCCTCCACTGGGATTATGAAGAGATATGGCAGGGGTGCTGTATCTTTATAGACTTTGATATTGTTGCTCTTTCAACAATTCCTCTCCTCTCTGAGTGGGTACAAGGGACTGATTCCTCAAATACAGGCCCAATAACAAGATTCCTAAAATAAAAACAGAAGAAACAAGTGAACAAATGTGCCAATAAATACAAGAATAATGTAAAGACAAGGAAAGTGTCTTCTAACATTTCATTACTCCTCAACTACTGAATTCAAAGATCTAGAAAGTAATATGACATTCACAGAGAGGATCACAAGACCCCTTCTTTCCAATGCTGTGAACTGTCCACCATATAGCAAGAGCTTGGAATACCCAATGTTTCTATATATTTCCAATTCATTCAGGTTGGCTTGTACGTCTCTGATGTTAACTCACTATAATCTCAATATAATTAAACATAGCCAAAATGCCCTGAAAGTGAAAATAGACACATCCAAGGAAATTGAAATGGAGTCACCACTTCAGGTCATTTAGTGTTGCTGGAAGTGAAGTAGAAAAGGCTATATGACAGTTTGAGAATCTCCGTCCTTAGAATCAGAAATCCAAAACCCTCTAAAATACAAAACTCTATGACTACCAATATCAGACCTACAATTGATATTTCTGTGCTTGACCTTGCAAGATGACAAAAGTGAGGCCTACTAAAAGTATAAAATCCCCTTTAATCTAAGTTTGAGTTGTAAATGAAAACAATGAAATTCTTTAGATCTAGATCCTATGTCCAAGATACATCATAATTTATATGAAAATATTCCAAATTTCCAAGTCTGAAACACTTCTGGTCCCAATCTGGTGTTTTAACTAACAGATTGTCCATCTGTAGCTGAATAACATGTAAAGGAAAATATAGTTCACATAAGCTCAAATAGTCCGGTCCATTCAGCCATCTCCAATACAAGTGAGCAAGAAACATAATAGAGTGCTAATAAAATGAGTTTAAAGAAAAGATTTAAAATTAGCAACACAGTCTGAATTGACCTTTTTATAATAGCCTTATGATGTCAGTTTAATTTATCCTCAACTCTAAAAATCTTGTTTTAAATCAATTTTAGAAGGATTTTTCTCAGTATATTACACACACTCTCTTGGTCTGTCTCTGTCTCTCTGTCTTACACACACACACACACACACACACACACACACACACACACACACAATGCCTCTACAAGATAGGCTGCTAGTCATTGCTTAAATGAGCCATCTGCTTTCTTGTCAATATGTTTCCCCATGTTTTCATCGAAATGTCCTTTCTTCTGCCCCAATGCACATACCCCTCCCACCCTGTGCTTCTGAAACTCGGATTTTACTCTCGGTCCAGCATATTTGAGTACTACACAAAACACTATTTGGTAGCCATTCAGAATTATCACTTCTTCCCCTGTGTTTCGTGTGTTTTCTTTTTTTTTTTTTTTTTTTTTTTCATTGCACTAATTGGCATTTATTTTCCTTATAATTTATAGTGTGTAGCTTTTGTGTTTCTGGCCTCAGCCAGTCAGTAAATTGTCTGAAGGCTTGCCTGTGACACAGCACCACTAGGTGTTTGTGAGACTGAACTAAATGATATTCATTCTGTTCCTAGAGCACCTTTCTCTATTCCTTTATTCTTCTAGAATATATGCTCTCAAATTTATTAGCAAAAGAGTCTAAGTCACTGAAGTGACTTAGAAAGAATATATTTCTTTAAGAATTCTGGGTCAGTATTTTTAAATTATGCAAAGGAGTGGTCATTTTTAAAATAAATTTTATTTTTGAGATTATAGCATAACTATTTCACTCCCCACTTCCATTTTCCAAGACTTCCAATTCTAGACAAAGAACTACATGCAGCTCAAAATCTTAATGTACTTTTCATAAATCAAGTAAAGCTAACAGTAATAGATGAATTTATAAGAACAAAGCTTTGCTTTCTTTTTTAAAGCTCTGTTGTTAAGAAAAAGCAACTTTAGAATAACTTATCTTTAGGAGCTAGCAAATAGTTCTGACCACACAGAAAATAGTGTTTTGATAGAATCAGCACATATCAAACAAATATATTCATTTTATACTTTTTTAAATGACTAATTCAGGCACTGGCCTCCTAAAAGTTGCTATCTTTTGGAGCAGGGGGTGGGGGGTGATGTGACAAAAAAGCAGTGTCTTGAGACAGGTAAAGTCTGTGAAAAGGTGAGAATGAAAACTAGAATCAACCTGAGTTAGGCTTCATCAACTACCTACTTGATGCTAGGTAGTTGACTGCCAGAATATTTAAACCCAGTATACAATACAATCCCTTGTCCACAAAAAAAGCTTAAGCACATTGAAACTCAGATCAGGGGACATGTAAATCCTTCCAAGAAGATAGATTCTGGAGATCGGCTACCAGAATTAGCTTAAGAACCTAAGGTATCTGGTATAGAGTCAGTCTTATAGATAGTGTAGAGGTCATTTGGGTGGGCTATTAGCTATCTCTGGTCCTGGTTGGGGGAGCTTGGGGGAGCCCCTGAGAAGAGCCACCTCTTGTCCTGGTTATGGAAGCTTGATATCACCTGGCCCACCAGAGAACACAGATGACACACCAGGCTGTTAATCACCTCCAATTCCCAGCCTTCTGGATGGAAGAACAGGTATATCCTCTTTGTAGAGACACCCTGTGGGATGAATATTCTTGGTTCCCCTGGACATCTGTGGACACTGGGACCTTCATGCTCCCAGTAAATCGTCAAAAACATTTATGTAATTTAACTTAAATTATATGTGTATGTGCATATATATATATATATATATATATATATATATATATAATTTTAGAATAGATATATGATAAAATTTATTTGTGTAATTGCATTAAAATCCTGTTTGTTGTTAGTGGGAACATTGAATTTTTGTTTGCTTTTAGTGAAATTTTAAAATTTATTTTTAACTCTAAAACTATTTATAATTTTTAGCAAGATACTTAAAATTAAAAATTATTTGTACATACCAAATTCTCAAGTTTTCAAATATTTCTTGCTTCGTAAAACAGGTAGAGTTTTGATTTGTTTGAAACATGAGTTCAATTTCTAATTGAGTTAAATTTGGATATCTTCCAGTTATTAGGCATCTCAGAATTCTATAATCCTGCCCATGTTATATGTATTTATTGAAATATTACCCAAACAATGAAAAAAGTCTTCAAGGTTGTGTTATTACATACTAAAATTTTTCTAATTTTGTCTGAGAATCTCAGAATTTACATGTATGCTGTGGGACTTTAAAATGTTTTTGCTTTTTCGATTAACTTTAAAATAGCATAAAGACAACTTATTTCTCTTTTGAACAATACTGAGTAGTCATAGAAACAAAAATTGATTATCATTTATATTGTGCTACAGGGGTATACCATGCATGTGCCCCCTCTTTTCCATCATCAAGTTCTGTTTCCAGGCCATTGAAACACTGCCTTTCACTTTAATTTTGTTCTTAAGGGACTGTGTATAAAAAAACTAGGAGACCATATAAACTGGGAAAAAAATGCTTTTATATCTCACTACACAAAGGTTGACATTCTAGGTGTTTTTATTACTTTATTCCAAGCAATGGTCCAGAACTCAGTTGCATTAGAAAAAAAAAAAACATATTTCTAAAACAATAGTTTGTTGAATAAGTAATTTAAATTTTTTATTATCTTTATCATTCTTAGAAATGCTTTTTTCAAAGCAGCAGAAGACTTTAACTTGATAGCCTATATTGGTCCAGATTCTCCAGAGGGGTAGTTCTTAGCCTTCCTAATGCTGTGACCCTTTAATACAGTTAATCATGTTGTGGTGATCCCCAACCATAAAATTATTTTTGTTGCTACTTCATAATTGTAATTTTGCTACTGTTATGCATCATAATGTAAATATCTGATGTGCAGGATTCTGATATGTGACCCCTGCCTGTGAAATCATTGTTTGAAACCCCAAAAAGACTGTATCCACAGGTTGAGCCCACTGCTCCAAAGAAATAGTACCAATAAAATAAACATAGATTACAAAGGTAGGTTTAGTCGACTAGATTGTATGATACAGACTGGGTAGTCAAACAATTGTTGTCATACTAGCAGTGATTATCTGGGGATCCAATAGCTTCTTAGCCTTTGAGGCTGGGTACCATAACAATACTAGTTTGAACCTGGAGGCCTAGAGGATTCCTGGGGTGCCACAGGTCTTGAGTTCAAATGGCAGGCTAAAGAAACTGGTTTCTAATGGGAGTGAATAATGGCAGCAATTGCAGCAGCAGCAGCAACAGAGTAGATGCACATATCAAGGGAAAATGGACAGGCAAACAGCACTGGTTTTTTTCCCACTACTTTATACCTTGTCTGCTATCCAAAGATGCTCCCCACTGTGAGATAAGGTCTTCTAGCATCAGGTAATCCTTTCTATAAACATAATCACAGACTTACTTAGAGGCATATTTCTTAGATAATTATAATGTCAATTAAGATAACAATCAGGTTTAAGTTAAGCCTAAGTCTTCACATAGGCTGAAGCAGCTGAGGATATTTGAAAGTAAAATTATTGTTAAATCTTAAGAAAATTGAAACCATTGGGTAATAGTGAACATCTCACAGGATTCAAAAAAAGGTTAAGATCTTAAGAAAGAGGAACAAGCAATGCTGCAGTTTTGTGTCACGTAAGAAAAAGTATCAGTATGTTGAATCAATTATCAAGAGTAAATTAATTCCAAGTGTTTCTATCCTGATGATAAGATCTAAAGTCACACACACACACAAGTCTGATCCTTTATGTCTCAACAGCATGAGCAAATCCATGGCAAAAATTGAAAAAAATAAAATAAAATAAAAAATAAAAAAAGGATGTGGATCTTCCAATGACTGTCCAGCTGAGAAGGAGCCAGATGAAGAAGGAATTGTTTCTAAATACAATAGGCAAGCCATTAGCAAAGGAAAGTGTTGAACCTAACAGTTATAAGATTTTTATGTTTATGAAGAACTGGGGGAGGTAGAGAAAGTTGTTATGCTCCCACCTAAATCCTTCTGAGATACCAACAACTCCAGGGAATAGACCTGGCACGGCAATTCAGAAAAAGAGTTTGCCAAGCACCTGCCAAGTCCTGATATTCATCCATGACTCCAAGAAAAAATAAAAACTTTGAAATTTGAATCATCACCAAGAAAGGTTTAAATATGAAAGAAGGTTAGTTTCACCCATCTCTACACTTAAATTTTTACCTTGGGGATCTGTAAAAATTAATAATTAAAGAATGAGCATTAAGGCCGGGCCTGGTGGCGCAGGCCTTTAATCCCAGCACTCGGGAGGCAGAGGCAGGCGGATTTCTGAGTTCGAGGCCAGCCTGGTCTACCAAGTGAGTTCCAGGACAGCCAGGGCTATACAGAGAAACCCTGTCTCGAAAAACCAAAAAAAAAAAAAAAAGAATGAGCATTAAGGATCTTTTCCACTGGATCAGTTTATCTGTCAAACTCTGGCATCCCACCAGGTCTGTAGATCACTCCAGACTAGATCCCTGGATGTATTCCATCTGTGTGCCAAGGTCAAGCAAGGTGAGTACCTGAAGTTAGGAGGGCTGACATAAACTGTCTCACACTACATGGCTTACATAACAGAAATCCACTGCAGTCAATATGAAAGTTGTTCTCATAAAAGCAGGGCTCTGTTTCTCCAGGGAGTTAGGCATTGCCAGTGCCAAGTTTCTCTGTTCTCTGAGGTAGCTTGTTCTAACAGCCTATCTGCCATATGTGTGGTGTGATCACAATAGATCTGTGCTAAATTTTCTCTATTTGGCTTTTCCTCTGATTTAACAGCGAACTTGCTTAAAATGTGTAAAAGTGGTGAGTGACACAATACTGATTTCTGGAAAAATATTTAATGCCCTTCCAATTCATCAACAACATAGAAAAATGATTGGTTGGAACCCACTTTAAAACACCTTATGCCTCATCCTGCTCAGATCAGCTGCAGAAGTGAGCTAGGTGAGAGCATTTGGGAATAATTCTCCAGCCATGCCCATAACGTAGAGGTGATTTAGATTTAGAAGCATGGTTATCTACAGCCAAAGAGGGAACTAGATCCTGAAGATCTAGTTTTAGACTACAGTACTCAGCAGTTACATCTCCTTCACTTTGCCTGTGTATAAATGGATGAATGTGGGTAACAGAGACATAACTTAAGAGCATTCTTGCCAAATTCTCATGCTAATTGCATTTTCTGAAGAAAGGTACATGGATCCATGATGGGGCATTCCTTCTTCCATTGGTGTAATAGATGCTTTACTGAGCCTGGTATTAATGAACACATCTGGACCTCCTTCTCCTCCATGGCAAATTTCCAGATTTCTTTGGGTGCCTAAGAGCCGTGCTTCCTGAAGCCCATGCCATGGATGCACTTATGAATGTTGATGCTATCTTCTCCAGTAACCACCTCATTGATGGAAAAACTGCCCTTTTTTCTTGCCACACTTTCATGGGGACACTCTGCAGGGCCCAAGTTGGAAGCATTTTTTATCTTTTTTTCAGAACAGTAGTTCTCAACCTTCCTAATGTTGTGACCCTTCAATACAGTCCCTCATGCTGTGGCAACAACCAACCATGAAATTATTTTCATTGCTTGTGATGGTTTGTATATGCTTGGCTCAGGGAGTGGCACTGTTAGAAGGTGTGGCCCTGTTGCAGTAGGTGTGGCTTGTTGTAGTAGGTGTGTCACTGTGTGCATAGGCTTTGTCCTAGCTTCCTGGAAGCCAGTATTCTGTTAGTAACCTTCAGATGAAGATGTAGAACTCTCAGCTCCTCCTGCATCATGCCTGTCTGGTTGCTGCTATACTCCTGCCTCGATGACAACAGACTGAACCTCTGAATCTATAAGCCAGCTCCAGTTAAATACTGTAAGACTTGCCTTAGTCATGGTATCTGTTCACAGCAATAGAACTATAAGACATTACTAAGTCATTCTGGAATTTTGTTACTGTTCTAAATCATAATGTAAATATCTGTGTTTTCTAATGGTTTTAGGCAACCCCTGTGAAAGAGTCATTCAACCACCTCAGGGGGTTGCAACTCACAGGTTGAGAACCACTGTTTAGAGACACATTTGATATCTTAGGTGGTTTATTATACACAAGAATAGAATGGTGTCACATCTGTAGATACTGGGTCTCAGGATTAGATATGTAACCTTTCAGTATCTCGGGCCACAAAGATGGTAATCTGACTTCCTGAAAAATCAGTAGTTATAATGAGCTCTTTGTGATTTGTGCAGCTAACCACTTATGTATGTAATTTCTAATGGCACACGATCTACAACATTCTCTACAGTGTATGTTTACTATGCATAAACTTAAGACAACTTTAGCAATTTAGTGTTTCTAGAATTTTCATTTTATATACAAGCTGAATGAAATATGATTTTTCATTAGCATTATGCTGGTGAATGTGCACTGGCATACTTTACCTGTATTAGTTAAAAACAAAGAGAAACTCAAGGATGCTTTCACATACTGTGTGAGACTCAAAAGGACCTGTCTTCATGTGTATGCAGAATTTCTAATCTCTTAGAGCCATAGTACTGCCCAGCTTCTATTGCTTACTCTTCTAGTCAAGGACAAAGTCTATGGGCCTGGATGTCACTGATAAGAAATGTCCAATTTATCTCATCTTATTCAACATTGTGCAGGGATGCCAGGAGTCATAAAAGTTAGTAGGACCTCATGTCAGATTGACAAAGCTTTTAGTGAGAGTTGCTGCTTTAGAAAGGGGGAGGTTAATATTTAAGGATGCTGTAAGTATGGACTGGATATTTCCACTTTATTTTTATTAGCTTCATTTTTTAATTTTACCAAAGTCATTGCTACTCTTTCATTTCTTCACATTGCTCTCCATACAAACACTGATTCTGTAACATTTGGTCTTTGTACACCAGTTAAGATAATATCGCTAGTTACATTGATTTAATTTTTTTCTGCTTGCAATGAAACAAATTGAGAACAAACAGCAAAGAAATATTCTGTCCTGTTTCTGTTTTGAAAATCTTCTAGGAAGATTCCTTTTTATTTTTTTTTAACTTAGTCTTACTAAAACTACTTGAATTCCCGTGTATATTGTTAAAAATGTATAAAAATGTGTGTGTCCTCTTCTAAGTTTAGAATTAAATGAGAAACACATAGAGAAAATAGTCTACTGCTAATTAATGTCCATTGACTATCTTCACAAAAATGCAGGTTCCTTGTAAAGATCCTTGTTTTGGCTTCCATCAGAATTTGAAATAGGGAGTCTGCTTCTTAAAATAGAAACTATGGATTAATTGCAACTTTTGAAATATAAAGGTATGTGAAATTACATACATGCTAAAGGTCCATTCACGAGGCAGAACTTATTGAAAGTCTTTTATCACAAACAAAAGATGTTGGGGTAAAATAAAATTTGGATCTATTTGGTTTGGAGCATTAATAATCAATTTATATAAGTGTGTCCATATAGTTAAGTTAATCAAGTTAATTTATTAGATTTAAATCACTTCATTTTATGCTTTCAAAACAACCTGGAATCTTTTCTCTCAGTTACCACTCAGCTGTGTAAAGTACAAATTTCTTTCCATTTATCCTCTCTTAAAACAAAACTCATGGTCAGGGCTGCCTCCAAGGGCCATGTTTGAGTTCATGAGCTGTGTTTCTGTTCATGGCCTAGGTGACCACCACAAGCCACGAGGATGTCTGTAGTCTGGGCTGCCACCTGGATCCACATTGATGTCCAAAGGCTGTGCTGTAGCCCCCAACCATGTTGATGTAAGTGGCCTGTGCTATCACCTAAGGCCCTGGTGATGTCCAGACTCATGCTGCCACTGAGAGCCATGTCTGGGTCCACAGCCCTACTATAGCCAGGGTCTATATTGATATCCATGGCCCGTGTTACCACCAAAGGCATTGCAGATGACTGGGTATGTGCTGCAGCCTAAACTCATGTTGATGTCAGTAGACTGTGCTTCTGCCCAGAACCATATTTTTGGGAGTGTCCTAGACTGTCATGTGGCCATATTGATGCCCTTGCCTTGTGCTGCCTTGGGCTGTGATGCTATCTGTGACTTGTGTAGTGGCAGAGGGCAGTGTTGATGCCAGTGGTTTGTACTGCCACCAGAGACCTTGCTGAGGTTTGTGGCACGTGTGGATGCCAAAGACCATTTGGATATCTGTGATCTGCACTGTCATCAGATGCTATTTTGCCATGCTATTGATGACTACAGATTCACAGTTGAGAAAGGGGGACATAGAAGGCTTCTATGATAACCCCTACCACCATCCCCACTGCAAAATAAGTAATAGCCTAGACAAAAAAAATAATCAAATCAAAGTGAACTCTTAAAGACTGTAATAAGAATGCTGAAGTGTAGCTCTCCACAACTGATGGCTGTTAGTTGGAGTGCAGGTAGAGAAGGGCTCGGTTTTCTTTAATGGGCTGAGCACTGGATGTCTGACTATGCTCCAGTAAATATATGGGCAAAAAAAAGTCAGACTTTTCTTTTTATCTTTTTCTTTCTTTCTTTCTTTTTTTTTTTTTTTTTTTTTTTTTTTTTTTTTTTTTTTTTTTTTTTTTTTTTTTGGCGGGGGGGGGTCCCAAGGGTTGGGGGCAGACCTGGAAGGACAGGAAAGAGAGGATGTTCAAGGTTCACTAAGTGAAATTCCTAGATCATCAACAAAAATATTATATATTAAAAAACAAAGTTCAAGTCACTGATATAATTGGGAAATCCACACAGCTACTTCCTAGCCCTAGTATAGGCAGGAGATGGTTTTGGGAGCAGGTATAAAGATTGTAATGATACAGCCACACTCAGCTTCCCCTGAGGCTGTTACAGTAATACTTTCACCTTTTAGCTCTTGCTATAGGTAAACACAGGGTAAGATCAGGCTTATGAGAGAGAGAGAGGTGGTAACATTAGCATTTGCCAGTTTTGAACTCAGAGGCGATGCGGACACTGCTTTTTTATAGCATTTTCTTCTCTGCTTAGCTGAGGTTCGCTTTGCTGCAGTCCTAGCTGCCTACAGTCAACCGCAACCTAAAAATATTAAATGGAAATATCTAGTTGAGAGTGGTAGCATTTGCTGAATTTTTATTGTAGTATAGTATTATGTTTTTTCTGTTATTATTGTTCTAATTTATAAATTAAGCATTATTATAATCATGTATGTTTAGGACAAGATATGATAAGGCTTTAGTAGCCTTGGTGGTTTTAGGTATTCACTGGGAGAGTAAGAATGCTTTCCAAATAGATGAAGACAGACTACTATACTACTCTAAACGCCATACATCATGTTCAAAACACCCACACATTTGTAGCACAGTATTATTACAAGAAAAGAATAAGACATTATCATATACTCCATTTTGAGCCATACCATCATCAATACACATTTAAAGTAGTGTTCGGTGCTTCTCTTGCTTTAAAGAAATGGCTATATGAAATGTAAGCAGAAATAATCAGTTAATTTAAAGAATAAACAGTATATTTTCTATAATCAGGTTTTAATATACTGATTACTTACTTTCATCATTAATATAATATGCTACTTTTCATAAACAATAATTTCTGTGAGCACTGCATTCATTAAAATGTAACACTGGTGTAGTTTGGATAATAAAAGATCTTTGATTAAAAAAAAATTAGCAAGAACAATTTGAGCAACTAATGGCCAGGATACTCTATCAATAGTAATCTTGAGTCACAAACATTATCTTAAGCCATCTTCACAAGTCTTCAAATAGGTATAGACAAATTAACTCATGAGTGAAGAGCAAAGTAGAAAAACATTTTATAGAGGTCTAGTGCCTTGTTTGTATTATAAACATAGGAGAAAAATGTGTAATGTTGTCTGTGAGACATTGGTCTTATTTCTTAATAAATCAAAGAATATATAAAGGATTTTCCCTCCAGGAGGATTTGGAATACTCAGATCTTTAGAAGCAATTCCCAAGCAGAACTTTGTCCCTGTGGAATAGCACACCTCTGTCATTTTGCCACTCCAAACCACAGGGAATGAAAGAAAAAGATGTGGTGGTTATTACTAGGGCCCAAATGGAAGGGGATGAACTGAGGATGACTTCAGGTCTTAATTTAACATACATAATTATAGCAAAATTTGAAGCAAATATATAAATATCAGAAATGCTAACTCAGAACAGAGAATATATTTGGTGGGTATGTTACATAGTCTTTCTACTTCCTTGTATATCTGAAAAGTTTTAATTTTACAAATCAGTATTATCTAACATATAAAAGTGAGCCTGAGACAAATTAGAACATAAATATTAAGAATTCATTTAAGTTTCAGACTTTGGCTTAAAAGCAATCATTTCTGAAGTTTCTAAGAAGGGAAATTAGACCTGGGAATGGTCTAACCCTCACAGCTGCAAGGAAAAAAATGAAGTAAGAAAGGAAAGAAATGAGGGTCAAGAAAGAAGTGAGACGCTTACTGCATATTCATCACAGAAGTTAAAGGTGTTACATAAGCAACGGGAAAGAAAGTAAGACTTTGGGCAGGAGCTTTATGGGACTTCCTGATAAACCCACTACTGAGGACAGGAGCAGGAAGAATAAACATTACCCCAAACTCCCAAGAAAAAGCAGTTAAATTAATGACTATCAGGGAGAAACTGTTGTGAGATTGGAAGGAACAATTATCAGCTCAGGATTTGATTCCTATTTAGAAGCACCAAAAGAAAATAAAAGGTCTTTGTTATATTTTAGAGCATCTTTTGGGTATATGCCCAGGAGTGGTACAGTTATGTCCTCAGGTAGTACTATGTCTAATTTTCTGAGGAGCCTCCAGAGTGATTTCCAGAGTGGTTGTACAAGTTTCCAATCCCACAATGGAGGAGTGTTCTTCTTTTTTCACATCCTCACTAGCATCTACTGTCACCTGAGGTTTTTATCTTAGCCATTATAACTGGTGTGAGATAGAATCACAGTGTTGTTTTGATTTGCATTTCCCTAATGACTAAGGATGTTGAACATTTCTCTAGGTGCTTCACAGCCATTAAAAATTCCTCAGTTGAGAATTCTTTGTTTAGCTCTATATCCCATTTTAATAGGGTTATTTGGAGTTCTGGAATCTAACTTCTTGAGTTCTATGTATATATTAGATATTTGCTCCTTATCAGATGTAGGGTAAAGTGTTTATAGCAGCATTATTCATAATAGTCAGAAGCTAGAAACAAACCCAGATATCCCTCGACAGAAGAATGGATACAGAAAATGTGGTACATTTACACAATGAAGTACCACTCAGCTATTAAAAACAAGGACTTCATCAAATTTGCAGACAAAGGAATGAAACTAGAAAATATCATCCTGAGTGAGGTAACCCAATCACAAAAGAACATACATGGTATGTACTCAGTGATAAGTGGCTATTAGCAAAAAATAAAAATAAAAAATTTTTAAATTTTTTGAAAAGTTCAGAGTGCCCACAATACAACTCACAGACCATATGAAACCCAAGAAGAAGGAAGACCAAAGTGTATATGTTTCAGTCCTACTCAGAAAGGGAAAAAATAAAAATGGAACATAGAGGGAGGGATAGTTCTTGGAGTAAGAGGAATAGAGGAGGGGAAAAGAAAAGGGGGAAAAGATCAGGTATGGAAAGAGATGGGGAAGAAATACAGAGGGTCAGGAAATTGAACAGAAGTATGTAGCAGTAGGGGATGGGAAACTAGGGGCAGCCACTAGAAAGTCCCCAGAACCCAACAGGGATGACATTAGCAGAAATACCCCCAAAAGGAGAGACAGAACCTGTAGAAACCATATCCAGTGGATAGCCATGGCGGCCACCTACCCATCTCCAAAATACTAATCCAGAATTGCTCCTGTCAACAGGAAATGCAGAGACAAAGAGTGGATCAGAGACTGATGGAAAGGCCATCTAGAGACTGCCCCACCTAGTGATCCATCCCATCTGCAGACACCAAGTCCAGATGCTATTGCTGATGCCAAGAAGCTCTTGCTGACAGGAGCCTCGTATAGCTGTCTCCTTAGAGGCTCTGCCAGAGCCTGACAAATACAGATGTGGATGCCTGGATGTATGAAGGCAACCATTGGATTAAGCGTGGGGACCCCAGTGGAGGGATTAAGGGAAAGAATGAAGGTGATGAAGGGGTTAACAAACCCACAAGAAGAACAACAGCATCAGCTAACCAGATTAACCCCCCCCCCAAAAAAAAAACTCCCAGGGACTAAACCATCAACCAGAGTATACACAGGGAGACTCATGGCTCCAGATGCATATGTAGCAGAGAATGGCCCTATCTGGAATCATTGGGGGGGGGNTGGTCTTGTAGAGGCTTGATGCCCCAGTGTAAGGGATTCTAGGGCTCTGAAGTGGGAGGGGTGGGTGGGGGAGCATCCTCATAGGATCAGGGGGAAGGGGGAGGGATAGGGGGGTCTAGCTGGGAAGAGAAATAACATTTGAAATGTAAATAAATAAAATAAGCAATACAATTTAAAAAGAAAAAAAAAAAGGAAGAAAAGAACCGGTCAATTTCTAGAGCAAGGGTGAGGGCATTAGTAAAGTGTTGCCATGCAATCATGAGAATTCATGTTCAATCCTGAGCAGACACATTAAAATCTCTGTATGACAGTGAGTGTTTATATCCCCAGTGTTGGAATGCTGAGCTAGGTGGGTCTTTGGGGTCTGATGACATCAAGCTTCACATTCATTGAGAGACCCTGCCTAAAAATATAAGGTGGCACCTATGCAGGCAGCACTGTGTTCTCTGTTTTTTTTAAAACCCCCACACATAAAGTTAGGAGAGGAAAGTGTGTGTGTCTGTTGACAGTGGGATTGAAAGAAAGGGGATGGGTAAGATTTGATCAAAATAAATTGTATGCATAAAAAGAATTACTGAGAAAATACAGAAAAGTAAATAAAATTGGACAGGGATCAAGTAAGACACTTGGAATTCACCTTTGGCCTCTCACACATACTAGTACAAACACATGTGCCCTAAAACATGTAATCACAACACACACACATAATTTCCTCACTTAGTAAGATAGAGTTCAGAAACATAGAGGACATATGATCAAAGTTCTTTAAAGCTAAATAAAAAATGGCAAAAAATAAAAAGAGCAGAAAGAAAGCATATATTTAGAAACTCCAAAATACAATGTGCTAAGAAAATATTATCTTCAGTTAACAACACATCAGAGGCAGGAAAGTTGTGTCGACTTTGAAAATTCTGAGAACACTGAGAAAGAATTGACACTGTCTACTCACTTTTTGGAAACTGCTGTAAGTAATTAATGGACTCTCACATTTTCAACACAGCAGTTGTCCACTGTAAAATGTTGATGTTGCTGGTACAAAAGAAGAAACTGAAGCCCAGAGCCAAGAAGTAATTTCTGCAAGCTCTTACAGCGAGTGCCAGACCTGGAATTCAAAGCATCATTGAAATGATTCTATAGCAGGTATACTTCCTATGAGACTTGAAATGACCCATCTGGGGAGGTGATTGAATGTTTGAATAAGTCTTATCGTTGAAATGGCCATGAAGAGACTGAAGAGATCCTTCAGTGAAGTTTTTTTTCAATGGAATCAGGAGGAACTGAGTTGAGATCCCTAGCATTGCTGGACACATTGCTATGTGTCTATGACTCCCATTGTTTTTAATAGATGTGTAAATGTACCACATTTTCCGTTTCCCTTCCTCTGTTGAAGGATATCTGGGTTCTTTCCAGCTTCTGGCTATTATAAATAAGACCTCTATGAACATAGTGGAGCATGTGTCCTTATTACATGTTGGAACATCTTCTGGGTANATGCCCAGGAGTGGTATTGCTGGGTCCTCAAGTAATACTATGTCCAATTTTGGGGGGAACTGCCAAACTGATTTCTGGAGTTGTTGTACCAGCTTGCAATCCCACCAGCAATGGAGTAGTGTTCCTCTTTCTCCACATTCTTGCCAGCATCTTCTGTCACCTGAATTTTTGATCTTAGCCATTCTGACTGGAATGAGGTGGAATCTCAGGGATGTTTTGATTTGCATTTCCCTCATGACTAAGGATGTTGAACATTTTTTTTTAGGTGCTTCTCAGTCACAGGAACCTTATATAGCTAGAGGCTCTGCTAGTGCTTGACAAATACAGAAGTGAAATCTCACAGCCATCCACTGGACTGAGCACAGGATCCCGAGTGAAGGAACTAGAGAAAGTACCCAAGAAGCTGAAGGGGTTTGCAGCCCCATAGGAGTAACAATGATATGAAATAACCATACCCCCAGAGCTCCCAGGGACTAAACCACCAACCAAAGAATACACATGGTGGGACCCATGGCTCCAGCTGCATATGTAGTAGAGGATGGCCTTGTAGGACATCACTGGGAGGAGAGGCCCTTGGTCCTGTGAAGGCATTCCCCAGTGTAGGGGAATGCCAGGGCCAGGAAGTGTAAGAGGGTGGGTTGGTGAGCAGGGGGTGGGGACAGGGGATAGGGGATTTTCATAGGGGAAGCCAGGAAAGGGGATAACATTTGAAATGTAAATAAAGAAAATATCTAATAAAATATAGATACATATTTTTCAGCTTTTCCTCCCATGCTGCAATGTTTACTCAGTGAAATAAACTGGCAGCAAACTAGGAGATCCTTGCTTCAGCCAGCTCTGTGCCTGCCAGCTGCACATGTGAACGTAATGGGGGAGAAAGTAAAAGCCACAATCACTAAATGAAGAATTGGAGAGAAACCTCAGTGTTAGCTGAACTTCAGCAGGTGCCCAGCAAGACTGCCATTCACTTTAACACACCTAACACTCTCTTCAGTCCTTAGAGTAAAAATAGGAGGTGAGAAATATTCATTAGAAATAGTGGTATCTATGATAAATGCTGTCTCATACAAATAAAACTTAGGAGGCTAAGCCTTCTGGGCTTAAGCCTTTAATTCCTGATTAGAAGTCAAGACTTCATCCACCCTAAATGACCTGCTGACAATTCATCACAAATGCAGAAAGTTTCTGTAAGAAGAAGACTGTAAGAATAAAAAACAAAACAAATCAATATTAGTTGTCACTATTCTGGCAGTGGGCAAGATACTCTAGGGATTTGGGATTGTGAAGTATCAAGAGAAAAAAGAAAATGAGCTAAGGCCTAGTCTATATGTGATTCATATTTCTGCTTGAGATGGAGAAGTCCAAACTCTCCACATTAGCAATTGTTTAAAACTCTGAAATTTAAAAGTAACCACAAACTATATTCTTAAAATGTGGCAGAATCTTTAAAAATTATTCCCTAGTCTTAGACAATCACAAATATATTCTAGCATGTTGTGTCATTTATATTATTCAAGGATCTATATGACCCTTAACAAATCATGCATTGAATAAATTTTACATCAAGAGATCTGTCTTGTACCTCAGTCATTCATACTGCCAGAAGGAACTTTTTAGGATACTAAATTCTATAGGATTGTGACAAATCTGAATGTGTTTACTGCTGTTTTGGTTGAGCTTCCTGAGATAATAGCATGCAAAGTATTTAAAGAACATAGAGCCCGTCTGGCATAATATTGTTTCTAACTGTTGCAGCTACAATGTTGGTTAAAGTGTGCAAATCATTCCAGACAGACTCAAGAACTATGCAAATGCTAAGTCATTTTTCTCTCTCATCTGGTATGGAAGTGATAGACTGAAAATCAGCCTTGCATGGATTCCCCATTTTAATGCGCAGACTTGTTAATCTAATAGCTTAGTTTTATGGGCCAGCTACTTCAAACCAAGAGTCTCACTTCATGGGCCCATATTTTACAATACCAATTGTGCACTAGATATAAACAAGAACAATAAGCACATGAATCAATGAGCTGTATGAATAAACATGCCAATGTGGCAGTAATATTCAAAGAAAAGGAAACAGTAGTTGAAGAAAAACAACTCCACTTACAGAAATTTATATTCAATCTTTTCCAGCTTCTAATGGGCTTGAAAATTGAAAGCAGAAAGTGACAATACAAAAGATGGTAAATATTCCTTGATATTTTGCACCAAGTATGAATGTTCATTTTGGTAGCTTTGACTATCTCATTGTGATGACTACTACCCAAATCAAAAGAAATACTGAAACCAGTAATGTGCTTTGTGAAGTTTATTTGAATCTTCTAGCCTTAATATACAGTTTTTGTAAGTTGCAGATTCTATTTTAAGCCTGTTCACAAGGACAATTGTACATCCACATATATGAGTACATGTTTTAAATGCTGAAAAGAAAGTATTCTATCTGCTAATGTTTTAGAAAGACATTTGAATTTAAATGCAGGTTAAAATTCAGCAGCTTAATACTGGTATGTTCTGGTATGGTTCATAGCCCTGACCAAGAGACAGGTTTATGGAATCTTTGTTCTATAGTAATTTTTCAGATTTGGTCCAGCAGAAAGATGTCTGTTGGAATTGCCAATAGGTTCCAAGAAATCAATAATATAGCTATGAATTATATAGCTAATTATATAACAAATCATGCATTGAATAAATTTTACATCAAGAGATCTGTCTTGTACCTCAGTCAAGAGTCTGACCACTGCCTCTACTTTAATTTCAAATTGTCACAGCTCATGGGTGAATTGAAAATCAGATTCTATAGCTTCTTAGACTTAATTAGAGACATTTTTCTTTCTTAACAGAGTAAAAATAAATATGTAAGCTATTACTGGTGGCATTTTAGATTAAATGAAATATGGTATAGTTAAATCTCACTACTTCTCAGTATAATAAATAATAAATATCACTCCAAATTAGTCAAAGCAAAATATGTGAGCTATAGAGTTTTTTTTTTTAATAGTTTCATTAGTTTTACCTACTATAACAGTTATTTGCAATTTAAAGACCATCAGTGAATTTTCAGGCATGACTTTATTAAAGGGACTGTTTGAAAGTAGTAATAGTAAATACAAGAAGTAGTTAATATTCACCAAGGTCTAGATTATAACACTTCTATATTCATTTTTCTTACTTAGCCCTCTTTGTGACCCTATCAGAATTCTGAATTAAAAAGAAAGCTTTTCCATGACTATATTATGAACCAATTGAGGAACAAAATAAATAATAACACATTTGGGGTATCACAAATCCTTTGCTAATGAGAGCGGTACATACTGCCATATGGGTTGTTTACAGATAAGGGCTCATAAAGACAGAAACAAGAGGTAAGAACATAATTCCTACTTCCTGACAGAGGCTATAAGTGTAACATTCCCATAACAAGGATGAGAACTGGAATGCAGAAAAGTCCAACAAGCAAGTGTGAAAAGTAGCAGGAAGTATTATCCCTGAATGATCTAAGCAGAATATCATGAGCAATCTGTTCCTATCCTAGGTCTCCTGGCTCTCCAGTCTCTGGGTCCTGACTCTCCAGGCAATATCAGGGATGGGCTCCCTCTCATGGCAAGGGTCTCAAGCTTTACCCATTGTTTGGTCTCTCCCACAATTTCTGTGCTACTTTTATTTCTTCTCCTTTTGTAGGCAGGACAAATTGTAAGTCAAAGATATTGTGGCCCAGTTGGTGTGCTAATCCCTCCAGGTGTCTTGCCTGATTACAAGAGGTGGTGAGTTCAGGTTCTGTTTCCTCCTTGCTAGGAGTCTTAGCTAAGGACACCCTCATAGATTGTTGGAAGTTTCCATTGCACTAGGTTTCTAGCTCATCTCAAAGATGCCCTTGATACCAGTTGTCTTTCCTAGTTCTAGCTCATCCCAAAGATACTCCCCCATTCCAGTTGTCTGTCCCCGTACTGTACTGAGAATTTTGTTGTTTTTTTTTTTAAATCCCAGTTATTTAATGTGAATATGTTTTATTTTATACCCAAGTATGGGATATGGGACTGTTTATGAATGTCCACAGCTATTTACTATGATTGTCTCATGTTCTGGGAAGGGTGTGATTTTTGCCAGCTACATCTAGTTTATGTTTGGAATTTGGGGGACTCTTGAGAGGGTATAAATGTGAGAGCCCCAGGAGAGCCCATGACAGCTGCTGCTTGCCTGTGCAGCTGCCCAGTCTGCTTCTGGTTTCCACTGTTGGTTTTGGTACCTAATGCTGCTGTTTCCTTGTGCCTTTAATCAGCAGGAAGTACTCTAAAGAGGTCTACAGCCCCTTTCCCTTCTCACCTTTCTCTTCTACCTAGTGTTGTGGTGAGGAGACTGAGATGAAATATGGTTTGGAAGGGTGGTAGATAATAGAATCCAATAAAGCAGCCTCCCAAAAGCATGCCTACACAGTGCTCTCTGCCTCCATCCTCACCCATACTGATCCCTCCTGTTCCAGAACCCACTCTCCACCTCAAAATACCCCCTCCCACCCTCCTGCCGCACATCACCACTATCCACCCTCAATGCCTATACTTTATCACCCTTATAGGGAGATTCATGAGTATTCCCTTGAGGCCTCCTTTTTACTTAGCCATTCTGGGTCTGTGGATTTTAGTATGGTCATCCTATACTTTGGTACTTAAACCAATGTCATCAGTGAGGCTTCATCCAACAACTGATGGGAACAGATGCAGAAACCCACAGCCAAACATTAGGCAGAACTAGGGGAATCCTCTGGAGGAGGAAATAAAGGATTGTAGGAGCCAGAGGGTTCTAGCATATCAGAGAGAGAGAGAGAGAGAGAGAGAGAGAGAGAGAGAGAGAGAGAGAGAG
>NC_034591.1:4053586-4065057 GCF_900095145.1 Mus pahari
CTCTCTCTCTCTCTCTCTCTCTCTCTCTCTCTCTCTCTCTCTCTCTGTGTGTGTGTGTGTGTGTGTGTGTGTGTGTGTGTGTGTGTGTGTGTTTCCTCTTACTAAATTAAATGCCCTGAATTTCCTCTTACTGATTTGTGCTTTGTTACAGGAATTCCAGCTGAGAATTCAGTTGGGTGAAGGAAAATACGTTTCCCTCCCCTTCAGATAGTTAATGCTCACAGAATCTTCTATCATTAATCTGACCTAACTTTAACTTCATGAATACAATACAGGTAAATTTCATGCCTGTTCCTTAATTACTATTATTTACTAATACTTGTGAAGCTTTTCATCTTCTCTGTGCCTCAGTTTCTCATATGTTACACAGAAATTATATACATCTAAGGTATGATACAAAGATGATTAGCATATATAACATGTTTGTAAAACAATCTAGCATTACTCAGTATCCAATAAATCCTACTTTATTAAAACAAATGGGCTCTCTGTGTTTAGCGCATGTGGCAAAAACAGGAAACATGAGCAATTCTTTTCATTCAATCCTCTAGTCCATTTCTTTTTGAAAGAATAGTGTATAGCTCCCATTTCAAGATAAGTGTTAACTTACTGTAGCTGCCTTCACAAAAGGATGGTGTAGTCATGGAAATGGTTCAGTTTTCTAAACAGAAACTTGCCAGGATTTCAACCTTACGTAAATGAAGTTTCTCTGATATAATGCAGTCCTATTCAGAAGCCCAGCTAGATGATGATGTTGACTCTGATCAGTTGGCTTCCACTCTATTCTTCTGGCAGATGAACTGGGCAAGCATGAAAACCAAGTAAAGATAATAAACAGTCCTTTGAAATACATAATGACTCTGAATAACCTCACTGCCGCCTTTTCCTTTCATGTCCAGGTGCTTGTCAGGAAGATTACTTGATTGACATTGTTGTCTGTGGTGGAGTGGGGATGGAGTGGTATCATTTAAGCTTACACACATTCACTTTACGCTGGAAAGTTCCTGATGCCCTGAATTTAGGACAGAAAATCAAGTATAAGAAAGTAGTTTGTTTCCTTTTCCTTATCAATTTTTGTTTGTTGGACAAAATTAAATAAATAAACAAATAAATAAATAAATAATAAATAAACTTATCAATCAAAGTTTGTTGAAATAAAATAGAAAAGAATAAAAATCCATTTGAAAAGTATAACTATTTTTCTAAGAACTAGTTCCCTCAATTGACCCCATTCAAGTCCAGTGCTTTTCTATTTACTAATATACAATTCTATCAGCCAATGCTGGATTTTTATATATTATGTCATGTGATGGTTGTCATCGGATATGTAATGGCTGAAGAAAATGTTATGTTTTGATTCCTGTGTGACTCAACCAGCCTCTTCAGGAAATGGTGGTGGGAGACCTGTACTTTTTAATCGAGGTACCTACACGTCCTTAAGCAGCAGGTGCCACCCCCAAGGTATACTGGGAAAGACACCAGTAAACAGCACAGTAGTGGGAAGGACAGCATGGAGACCTTGGATCCTCCCAGGTCTTGCACTGATCAGCCAAATCTGCTCACCTGTGAATCAAAAATAAGAGCTATAGATGGTAAAGACCTGGAGACTAACAAATGATCCAGCTGTATTCTGCAATGCCTCTGACATGATCATACTGTATTAATGTTGCCAATAACAATTTATATTTGGCTATAGAACAGCTCCATCTTCATTTCAGTCCACACCTATACCTGTAGCAAGTGCTGATCAGATCAATACACCATGCCTCATCCCAAAGCTTCATCTGCCTCCCAGAAAAATATAATCAAACAGGTGAAGGAAATGAATAAAATGGTCTAGGAACTGAAAATGAAAAGGAGCCAAAAGGAAGACACAAATGGAGGCAAGCCTAGAGATGGAAAACCTAGGAAAAAGAATAGGAACTATAGACACAAGCATCACCAACAGTCTATAAAAGATGGATGAGGCAATCATGGGCATAGAAACCACCATAGAAGAAATTAATGAATCAGCCAAAGAAAATGCCAAATGTAAAATGTTCCTAACTGAAAACATCCAGGAAATTTGGGACACTATGGAAAGACAAAACCTAAGAATAATAGAAACAGAAGATAGTGAAGATTCCCAGCCCAAAGAGCCAAAAACATCTTCAATAAAATCATAGAAAAAAATCATCCTTAACCTAAAAAAAGAGATGTCTATAAATATAAAAGAAGCTGACAGAATATCAGTAGGTTGTACCAGAAAATAAAATCCTCCTGATATATAATAATCAAAGCAATAATTGTACAGACCAAAGAAAGAATGCTAAAAGATACAAGGAAAGGAGCCAAATAACGTATTATAGAAAACCTATTAGAGTTGCACTTGACTTCTCAAAAAGAGATTCTAAAAGTCTGAAGATCCTAGACAGATGTCTTGCAGACCCTAAGAGAACATAGATACCAGCTCAGACTATTTATCATACCCAGAAAAACTCTCAATCACTATAGATGGAAAAACCAAGATACCCCATGACAAAATTAAATTTAAATAGTATCTTTCTACTAATTCAGCTTTACAGAGGATACTAGAAGGAAAAACTCCAACATAAAGGAAACACAAGAAATGAATCTTCTCAGCAAAATCAAACAAAGAGAATCCCACATCCACAACAAACAAACAAACACCTCCAACAAAATAACAGGAACTAACCATCAATGGACTCAATTAACCAATTAAAAGACACAGGCTAACAAAGTGAATATGTAAGGAGGATCCTCCATTCGCTGCACATAGTTAACATGCCTCAGTAACAAAGATAGACATTACCTCAGAGTAAAGGTCTGGAAAAGGTTTTCCAAGCAACCAGACCCAAGAAACAAGCTGGAGTAGGTATTCTAATATCTAATAAAATAGACTTTCAACCAAAAGTTATCAATGTGGATGGGGAAGGACACTGCACACTCACCACAGGAAAAATCCACCAAGATGAGATCTCAATTCTGAACATCTATGCCCCAAATGCAAGGGCACTCATATTCACAAAAAAAAAAAAAATTACTAAACCTGAAATTATACATTGATCCTCACATAGTAGCGGTGAGGAACTTCAATACCCCACTAATGGACAGGTCATCAAAAGAGAAAACTAAACAGAGAAACAATGAAGCTAACAGGTGTTATGAACCAAATGAGTTTAATATATATCTGCAGAACCTTTCACAAAAACAAAGAGGATATCTTCTCCGCAGCACCTCATGGAACCTTCTCCAAAACTGCCCATATAATCAGGCACAAAGCAAGCCTCCATGGATATAAGAAAACAGAAATAATCCATAGCATTATATCAGATCACCATGGACTAAGGCTGGACTTTAACAAAAACAAATAAATACAACAAAAAGCCCACATACTCATGGAAACTGAACAACTCTCTACTCGATGATCACTTGGTCAGGGAAGAAATAAAGAAATTAAAGATTTTCTATAATTCAATAAAAATGAAAGGATATTACATACAAACCTATGGGATCAATGAAAGCATTGCTAAAAGGAATATTCATAACACTATATGCCTTCTAAAGAAATTAGAGAATCTCATACTAGCAACTTAATAACATACCTGAAAGCTCTAGAACAAAAAGAAGCAACACAACCAAGAGGAATAGACAACACAAAATAGTCAAACTCAGGGCTGAATTAAATCAGTTAGAAACAAAGAGAACAATATAAAGAATCAAAGAAATCAAAAGCTTGTTCTTTGCGTAAACACAATAGACAAATGTTTCACCAAAATAACTAAAAGACATAGAGACAGTATCCAAATTACCAAAATTATAAATGAAAAGGAATACATAACAACAGAAATAGAGGAAGTTCAAAAGTCATTAGGTCCTAGTTCAAAAAATTATACTCCATAAAACTGAAAAATCAAAATGAAGTGGATGATTTTCTAAAAATATATCACTTACCAAAGTTAAATCAAGATCACTTAAACTATTTAAACCGTCCCATAACCCCCAAGGAAATAAAAGAAGTCATTCTCTCAATATCTTCTCATTACAGTACTTGACGTTCTAAGTAGAGGAATAAGACAACAAAATGAGATCAAGGGGATAAAATTTGGCAAAGAGGAAATGAAGCTATCTCTATTTGCAGATGATATGATAGTATATATAAGTGACCCCAAAAATTCTACTAGAGAACTCTTTCAGCTAATAAACAACTTCAGAAAAGTGGCTGAATATAAAATTAACTCAACACAAATAAGTAGCCTTCCTTTATACAAATGATAAACAGGCTGAGAAAGAAAATATGAAAACAACACTCTTCACAATAGTCACAAATAATACAAAATAACTTTGTGTCACTCTAACCAAACGAGTGAAAGATCTGTATGACAAGAACATCAAGACCCTGAAGAAAGAAATCAAAGTAGACCACAGAAAATGGAGAGATCTCCCATGCTCATGAATTGGTAGGATCAACATAGTAAGAATGGCCATCCTACCAAAAGCAATCTACAGATTCAATGCAATCTCCATCAAAATGACAGCACAATTCTTCAAAGATATGGAAAGAGCAATTCTCAATTTCATATGAAAAAAACAAAAACCACAGAATAGCAAAAACAATTCTAAATAATAAAAGAACTTTTGGGGGAATCACCATCTCTGACATCAAACCATACTACAGAACAATAGTAGTAAAAAAAAAAATCACATGGTATTTGTACAGAGACAGATAGGTCAATCACTGGAATAGAATTGAAGACCCAGAAATAAACCCATATACTTATACACACTTAATCTTTGACAAAGAAGTCAAAAATACACAGTGGATAAATGGTGCTGATCTAACTGGCAGTAGGTATGTAGAAAAATGAAAATAGATCCATATTTTTCACCTTGCAAAAAAGCTCAAATCCAAGTGGATCAAGGACCGAGAGAGAGAGAGAGAGAGAGAGAGAGAGAGAGAGAGAGAGAGAGAGAGAGAGAGAGATTGAATCTAATAAAAGAGAAAGTGAAAGAGCTTCAAACTCATTGGCACATGGGAAAACTCCTAAAGAGAACTCTAATGGCTCAGGCTCTAAGATCAAGAATTGATAAATGGAACCTCATGTAACTAAAAAGCTTCTGTAAGTCACAAAAACATAGTAAATAGGACAAATTGGCAACCAATGCACTGGAAAAGTCCTTCACTAATCCACAACCAGTAGAAGGCTAATATCCAAACTATATAAAGAACCCAAGAAACTAAATTCCAACAAACCAAATAACCCAATTTAAAAATGGAATATAGAGCTAAACAGGGAATTTACAACAGAGGAATCTCGAATGGCCGAGAAACACTTAAAGAAATGTTCTAAGTTCTTAGGCATCTGGGAAATACAAATCAAAACAATCCTGAAATTCTACCTTATACCAATCACAATGGCTAAGATCAAAAACTCAGGTGCCAGCACATTTTGGTGAGGATTAGGAGAGAGAGGGGCATCCCTTCATTGCTGGTGGGATTGCAAACTGGTGCAAACATTCTGGAAATCAATCTTGAAGTTCCTCAGAAAATTGGAAATGGATCTACCTGAAGACCCAGCTATACCACTCTAGGACATATACTCACAATATGCTTCAATATATAACAAGGACACCTGCTCCATTATGTTCATAGCAACTAAAGAACAGATACAGAAATTGTGGTACATTTGCACAATGGTAAACTATTCATCTGTTAAAAACAATGATTTCACGAAATTTGCAGACGAATGAATGGAACTAGAAAATATCATTCTGAGTGAAGTAACTCAGAGGCAAAAGGACATGCATGGTATGACCTCACTAATGAATGGTTATTAGCCAAACAAATACAGACCACCTAGAATACAATCCACAGAACTCAAGAAGCTTAACAAACTAAAGGACCCAAGTGAGGATGCTTCAATCTCACTTGGAAGGGACAAGAAAGCAATCACAGGAGGCAGAGGGAGGGAGGGACCAGGGTGGGAGAGGGAGGTAGAGGGGAAAAGGAGAACATGACCAGGTATGGTGCAGGGGAACAGGATAGGAACTGTGAGGAGCAGCAGAATAAATGTAAATGTGCAACCTGGGGGTGGGGAGATGGGGCCCCTCTAGATAGTACCAGAAACCCGGGAGGTGAGAGACTCCAAGACTCAAAGGGAGGGACCTTTGATGAAATGTCCAACAGTGGGGAGAGGGAACTTGTAGAGTCCACCTCCAGTAGAAAAGCAGGTCATCAAGTGGAGAGATAGGGTTGCCATCCTATAGTCAAAAACTGTGACCCAGTATTGTTCTTGTCTAAAAGAACTATCGGGAAAAAAATGGAGAAGAGACTGAGAAAAAGGAAGTCCAGTGACAGACCCAACCTGGGATACATCTCAAGGAGAGCCTTCAAGGCCTAACACTATTACTGATGCTATGGTGTGCTTACAGGCAGGATCCCAGTATTGCAGCCCTACGAGAGGCCCAACAAGCCGCTGACTGAAACAGAATCAGATATTTACACAGAGCTATTGGACTGAAGTCACAGACCCCTGTGGTTGATTTAGGGAAATGCTAGAAGAAGCTGAGGAGGAGAGTAAGCCCATAGGTTGATCAGCAGTCTCAACTAAACAGGACCCTGAGGTCTCAGAGACACTGTACTACAAACAAGGCAGCATACATGAACTGGTCTGAAGCCTCTGACATATACACAGCAGGGGACTGACTGATCTGGCCTCAGTGGGAGAAGAGGCACCTAAAGAGACTTGAGGCCCCAGGGAATTGACATCCTCTTGAAGGCATGGGGGAGGAAGAATGGGATAAGGAATCGTGGGAGGGCAGACCAGAATGGAGGCAATGACTGGATGATTAAGATAAATCAATCAATCAATCAATCAATCAATTAATAAATGTAATGTAATGTAATGTAATGTAATGTAATAAATAGAAAAGTCTCACAATCCACAAAAAACCCAGGGTCATATGGATTTAGTGCAGATTTTTACCAGACTTTCAAAGCAGAGCTAATACCAATACTCCTCAAACTAGTCCAGGAAATAGAAAGAGAAGAAACACTACCTAATTCACTCTATGAAGCCACAGTGACTCTGATAATTAAACCACACAAAGACTGAACAAAGAAAGAGAACTTCAGACCATTCTTTCTTATGAACATCGATGAAAAAATTCTCAATAAAATACCCAAAAAATTCAGAAACTCATCAAAAGCATCATCCATCATGATCAATTGGGCTTTATCCTATAGATGCATGGATGGTTGAGTAGACAAAAATCCATCAATATAACCCATAAATAAACTATATAAAAACTGAAAAAAATATCTCATAATCATCTCATTAGATGCTGAAAAAGCCTTTGACAAAGTCCAACACATGTTGATGTCAAATCTTGGGATTCAAGGCATATACCTAAACATAATAAAAAGCAATATACAGCAAACCAATAGTCAACACTGAATTAAATGGAGAGAAACTTGAAGCAATCCCACTAAAATCAGGGGTAAAACAGGGCTGCCTGCTTTCTGCCTATCTATTCAATATAGTAATTGAAGTTCTAGCTAGAGCAAATACACAACACAAAGAGATCAAGTGGCTATAATTGGAAAGGAAGAAGTCAAGGTATCACTATTTTCAGATGATATGATAGTATGCATAAGAGACCCCAAAAATTCTACCAGAGTCCTCCTACAGGATGGTAAATGATTTTAGCAAAGGGGCTGGATATAAACTTAATCAAAGAAATCAGTAGCTCTCCTTTACACAGATGATAAATGTGCAGATAATTAAGGAAACAACACCCTTCCCAACAGATCACCTCGGGATCTCAATAATATAAAGTATCTTGGAGCAACTCTAACCAAACTTGTGCCTGATCTGTATGACAAGAACTTCAAGTCCCTAGAGATAAAAAATTGAAAAAGATATCAGAAGGTGGAAAGATCTCCCATGTTAATGAATCAGTAGGATTAATATTGTGAAAAATGTTGTATGTTGGAGCATCTCTTGGGTATATGTCCAGGAGTGGTATAGTTGGGTCCTCAGGTAATACTAGAAGGGGGAAGAAAATACTCACAGGAGGAAATATGGAGACAAAGTGTAGAACAGAGACTGAAGGAAAGACTCTTCAAAGTCTGCCCCACCTAGCGATCTATCCCATATTCAGTCACCAAACCTAGACACTATTGTGGATGCCAAGAAGTGCTTGCTGACAGGAGCCTGTTATAGCTGTATCCTGTGAGACTTTAGCAGAGCCTGACAAATATAGAGGCAGATGCTCACAGCCAACCAGTGCACTGAGCACAGGGTCTCCAATGGAGGAGTTAGAAAAAAGACTGAAGGAACTGAAGGGTTTTCAACCTATAGGAAGAACAAGATCAACCAATCAGATGCCCCAAGCACCCAGAGACTAAACCAAAGAGTACACATGGAGGGGGCCAATGGTTCTAGCTACATTTATAGAAGAGGATGGACTTGTTGGGCATCAATGTGAGGAGAGTCCCTTGGTCCTGTGAAGGCTCTATGCCCCAGTGTAGGGGAATGTCAGGCAAGGAGGCAGGAGTGGGTGGGTGGGTGGGTAGAGGAACATCCTCATAGAAGCAGGGGGAGGGAGGATAGGGAGTTTCTTGGAGGAAACCAGGAAAGGGGATAACCTTTGAAATGCAAATAAAGGAAAGGCTGGGTCCAGGTCCAGTCAGGGCCACCCTGCTATCTTTCTTCTGAACCACAGTAGAGGATGCTGAGCTATCCAGAGGACTCTCCATGCCACAGATCCTCAGGATCACAGGTGAGTAGAATTCAACATCAGCTCCAGAGAATCCCAGAGGGGCTTGTGGCAGCAGGAACAGGGACAAAGGAACCCTGCCTGCCCAGAGGCTGGGTCCCAGTCTGGTCTGGGCCACACACCCCATCTTTCTTCTGAACCCCAGCCGAGGCTGCTGCGCGCTCTGGAGGACTCTCCACACCACAGGTCCTCGGGATCACCTCGGGATCTCAGGACCTCGGGGTCACCTCAGGATTCTGGGAGACAGAGCAGAAACCCAGACCCCTGGGCACCTTCCTTGCCAGAGGAGAGTCAGCCTACAGGGAGGGCTCTGACCCCAGTACTCAGGAGGTGGATCAGAGCTCCAGACTTTTGGACACCTGCCCTGCAAGAGGAGAGCTTTCCTGCAGAGAGTGCTCTGACCACTGGGACTCAGGAGAGAGTTAGACTCCCAGGAGTGATGACAGAGGCTAACAGATTCACAGGAGGATGAAACTCCAGCCAGAGACAGCTTGAACATTAACACCAAAGTTTTCCAGATGGTGAAAGGCAAACATAAGAATCTTACAAACAGAAACCCAGAACACCGGGCATCTTCAGAACCCAGTACGCCCACCACAGTGAGTCCTGGATACCCCAACATACCCGAAAACAAGACACGGATTGAAAATCATATCTCATAATGGTAGTAGAAGATTTGAAGGAGGATATTGATAACTCACTCAAAGAAATACAGGAGAACACTGTTAAATAGGAAAACAATGCTAAACAACTAGAATAAACACAAATATCCCTTGTCTTAGTCAGGTTTCTATTCCTGCACAAACATTATGACCAAGAAGCAAGTTGGGGAGGAAAGGGTTTATTTGGCTTACACTTCCATACTGCTGTCCATCACCAAGGAAGTCAGGACTGGAACTCAAGCAGGTCAGGGAGCAGGAGCTGATGCACAAGCCATGGAGGGATGTTCTTTACTGACTTGCCTCCCCTGGCTTGCTCAACCTGCTCTCTTATAGAACCCAAGACTACCAGCCCAGAGATGTCCCACCCACAAGGGGCCTCTCCCCCCACTTGATCACTAATTGAGAAAATGCCTTAGAGCTGGATCTCATGGGGGCATTTCCTCAACTAATGCTCCTTTCTCTGTGATAACTCCAGCTGTGTCAAGTTGACACAAAACTAGCCAGTACATCCCTTAAAGAATTACAAGAAAACACTGCTAAACAGCTAGAAGAAACACAAACATCCCTTAAAGAATTACAAGAAAACACTGCTAAACAGTTAGAAGAAACACAAAAATCCCTTAATGAATTACAGGAAAACACAACTAAACAGGGGATGTAATTGAACAAAAAATTCAGGACCTGAAAATAGAAGTAGAAACAATAAAGAAAACCCAAAGGGAGACAACTCTGGAGATAGAATCCCTAGGAAAGAAATCAGGAAAGATAGACGTGAGAATCAGCAGCAGAATACAAGAGATGGAAGAAAGAATCTCAGGTACAGAAGATTCCATAGGGAACATGGACACAACAATCAAAGAAAATGCAAAATGCAAAATGCAAAAATATCCTAACTCAAAACATCCAGAAAATCCAGGACACAATGAGAAGACCAAACCTATGGATAATAGGAGTAGTTGAGAATGAAGATTTTCAACTTAAAGGGCCAGCAAATATCTTCAAAAAAATTTTAGAAGAAAACTTCCCAAACCTAAAGAAAGAGATGCCCATGAACATACAAGAAGCGAACATACAGGAAGAATAACCAAATAGACTAGACCAGATAAAGACAGAATATTAAAAGCAGTAAGAGAAAAAGGTCAAGTAACATTTAAAAGCAGGCCTACTAGAATTACTCCAGATTTCTCTCCAGAGACAATGGAAGCCAAAAGATCCTGAACAGATGTTANACAGACACTAAGAGAACACAAATGCCACTCCAGGCTACTATACCCAGCTAAACCCTCAATTACCATAGATGGAGAAACCAAAGTATTCCATGACAAAGCCAAATTCACACAATATCTGTCCATGAATAAAGCCCTTCAAAGGATAATAAAGAAAAAACACCAACACTAAGATAGAAACTACACCCTAGAAAAAATAAGAAATTAATCACTCAACAAAACCAAAAGAAGACAGCCACAAGAACAGAATCCCAACTTTAACAACAAAAATGAAAGGAAGCAAAAAATACTTTTCTTTGACTTCTCTTAACATCAATGTATTCAATTCCCCAATGAAAAGACATAGACTAACAGACTGGCTATACAAACAAGACCCCACATTTTGCTGCTTACAGGAAACCAACCTCAGGGACAAAGACAGACACTACCTCAGATTAAAAGGCTGGAAAACAATTTTCCAAGCAAATGATCCGAAGAAACAAGCTGGAGTAGCCATTCTAATATCAAATAAAATTGACTTCCTACCCAAAGTTATCAAAAAATACAATGACGGGCACTTCATACTCATCAAAGTTAAATCTACCAAGATGAACTCTCAATTCTAAGTATCTATGCTCCAAATGCAAGGGCAGCCACATTCACTCAAGAAATTTTACTAAAGCTCAAAGCACACATTGCACCTCACACAATAATAATGGGAGACTTCAACACCTCACTCTCACCAATGGACAGATCCTGGAAACAGAAACTAAACAGAGACACATGGACACTAACAGAAGTTATGAAACAAATGGATTTAACA
>NC_034591.1:4066172-4071651 GCF_900095145.1 Mus pahari
AAAAAGAAAAGAGTGTATTTGAAAGGTATTATGTTTAGTGAGGTAACTGTGACTCAGAAAGACAGAAATAACATGTTCTATCTCATATGTAGTGTAGCTCCACGTAGTGTCTACACACACACGTGTAAGTATGCAGTGAATGCAGATAGTCTAAAAAAAACAGCAAGTTGGACAGGAGATGAGGGAGCAGATGTTGAGGGTAATAGGACATAAAAAGAGAAGGGAGGGTTGTGGGGGATGGGTACACAGTGGGTTGGGAGATAGGACAAGAGATTCAGCGAAAACAAATTTTATCTGAAATTTTTGTAATAAAACCTAATACTGTAATTCCACAATTTTACTGTGTGATTTATCCCAGTCTGCTCTAAATGTAAAGCAAACAAATAAGAAAGACATCTTAGTGAAATTTTCTACCAATATCCCACCTTTCTGTTACTTTTGCTAAATAAAAATTCCTTGCATTGCTTCTGAATATTATCAAAATTCATCATACATTGATTAAATTGGAGGTTCTTTCACTAGTTTCCTCACAGCAATGGTCCATAATTTTCACATATGGTTCATAATCTTCTGTATTTGATGAGTGGCTGGTGAATGATCTTTGTTCTCAAAGACCCACACAACTGAATCTCTTCCAGAATTTAGCCCAGTCTGAGTTCCCACTTTACAAGGTACCTTGGGAGCTAGTTTCCTACAGGAAATGGCCTTTGTACAGTATTTTGAACAAGGCAATCAAAGAAAATATGGGGAAATGGAGGAAATCATTTAATGAAAGAAGCAAGAATGACAATGTGGCCATGAAAATGACTGTCCAAAAGGATTTAGATGCTGGGTTTTAGAAAGTAAATGGGGACTGTGAAAAATGTTGTGGCAAAGACACCCAGAGCAACTAGCACTCAGCATGCTGTGCTCTACCTCAGTAACAACATCAGCACCCTGGCTCGATCCAAAGCTAACAAATAAATGTGCATCCATCTTTAATGACTTGTACTGGTGACACTCTATGATTTATGTGTCCTGCCGTTTGACCTTTACTGCTCTTCTTTAGTGGCAGATTTCTACTAATACCTGTAGTTTTTTGGGTTAAATTCACAAATCTCTTTCATTGGATGCTATTTACAGGGAAATTTTTAAAGAGATCACTGTCAGTCTAGATATTTACATTTGGTTTGTGTGTGTGTGTGTGTGTGTGTGTGTGTGTGTGTGTGTGTGTGTGAATTTTTGGGGGGATGTCAAAATTAGAAATTAGATTCCTTGGAAAAATTCCAAATCCCAAAGCTTTCTGAAAGATTGGAGCTCAATGATAAAGCCAATGAAGCTCACTTTAAAGCCAGCTTTTGTTTTAAAGTCTGAAGACAGGGGTATAGTCCTAGAGGACAGCACTTGAGAGGCCTTGAAGGTAATATAATCAAAAAGTAAAGACCAAAAAATTAAAAATATGTATGGATACAGTCAATCAAGTTTTATAATCAACTATGTAGAATACCTAACATGGAAGAGATGTCTTATCATTTTAGTAATTGCAACAAAAATAAGTTTAAGAAATACTCATGCAGGCTTATTCCCTTTCTGTTCCTTTGTTGTTGTTGTTGCTGCTTTGTTTGTCTTTTCATTGTGTGGTGGTAGAAATCAAAGCAGCACATGCCGAGGGGCAGGCACTGATTACATAATGAATTGAACCAAAGACCAGAGACCTTGAGAAGACAGGTCATACCATTTCTTTGGGAAACTATATCTCCAAGTTCATACAGTAACCAATCATAACAGAAAAGGTATTTTACTATTTTTGAAAAATAATCCAGCCATTAATTGTAGTGCACACCTATAATTTCAGTTTTTAGGAGGAAGAAGATCTCAGCAAGTTTGAGGCTGGGGTGCATTATCCCAAAACTAACATGAAAATAATCTATACATAGTACTTGAACATGGAATGAAATTAGACAGAGTAGAATGTTGAATATAATTGAAATAATGTTTTCATACCCCCAAACCCTGGCACATTTTGTTTTTTGTCAGAAACAGTATCAGTGTTGAGGGGAAGTGCTGCATGCTGTTTGGTCCATACTTGTTCATCATCCAGCATCATCCAGTCTGTCCTCAGTTTTCTGTTGGCTAAGTTACTAAGTTCCTCTTTTTATAGTTCTTTCTCTGTAAGTACAGCCCTGGCAGTTACTGTGTGAGGTAGGACTATGTAATCAGAAAACCAGAGAATTTGGGTTAATAAATGTGGTTTTAATCCACAATAATCCAGAAACCAATCTCTTCCTGGAGATTTTACCTTACAACACCGGGGAGCAATTAATTTTCCCAGAAAGGAGGGCACTGAGTTATAAATAACACAGAGTCCTCTAAATACTGTGTGGAGGGCAAATCAAAGGACTGTACATTTTAGCCCTTGTATCTTAAAAAGTCCCTTGAAGTGAGTGATTAAGAAAAAAATCGTTCATGCTGGTTTAAAATTTATATATTTTAGGGAATATCTGAAGGATCCATGATGAGTTTACAGGCACTGGGGTTTGTATTATATATTAAGAAGAATCCTGTAGTTTGTCCTTCAGCTTGACTGTGATTCTGCTGCCTCCATGTGCTGTGACTCAGTAGGAATAAGTTCAGCAAGGATGTAAGCTTCCTATGAGCCTAATGTAAGCCTCACTCAAAAAAGCAGGCTCCTGACCACATGTTGAGAATGACCATCTGCTATTTACAGGATCATGGTTCAATATCTTACAACAGCATTATTTGAAACAAAATACTTATCTCCTGAAAGTCAAAGAAGAGACTGTAGTTTGAAAATTGAGTACTAAGTACATCTGACACAGCCAAAGCAAATGAGCTGACAAATCACTGCCCCCAAATAAAGGCACATCACTGTATGGCCCAGGACATTCTATGATGTGAAACCACAACTTGGAACTGTCTATAACTGCATTACAGTAAAAATGCCTTTATCTATACTAGGTCCTTAAACATACTAAGTTCCCTGTATTATAGGTTTTTGTTGAGCCACTTAAAAAGTGTTATAAACTCTAGGGAACATAACTACATATTGATTATATAAATACCAATAGATGCAAACTATAGTCAAATCATCAAGCATTTGCTAAAAGTGTGGGTAAGGAGTTTGATAATGAGTAAAAGTGTCTCCCTAACTCTGGGATATATACCAGAACCAAAACAGGAGAACTCGGAATGACATGCATGTGACATTTATTGCACAGTAAAAGAAAGAAATGAGAAATTAGCGGCATAGAGTCACCTTTTGAAAGTCATCTGTACATCATAGCAGAGATTTGTGAGAGATCTGGTGAGTTTGTAGAGTGTTATATGGATGATTACTAGTGCACTTAAGGATATTTTATTCCCATAAGAAAATATAAGGATCTTATATAGTCTTTAGAATGCTAATTCAGAAATGTGTTCTAGGATAAAAATCAATGAGATAGAGGATGGAGCAAACAAAATAGGTAGATTTATAACGAACAAAACAGTATGTAATAATAATCTAGAATAAGAAAGCTATGAAAAAAGAAAATGTAAAAAAAAAAAAATAAAGACGAGGAAGATGAGAAAAAAGAGGAAGAAGAAGAAAGAACTGATACGCATAATAATTGTTTTGCCAGGCATTATCTGAAATACTTTATGCACTCCAGTGCATTTGGTCCACTTTACAATCCTGTAATAGATTCTCTTACTTAAAAATTTTTCAGAAGAGAAAATATGATAGTAAGTGAGAAACTGACAACCAAGATTCCAGAATGCATTACAAGAATCAGGCTACAAACTCAAGCTTTCTGAACCTAAAGTCTAATTTCAAATAGTCATGATGTAAAAGAAAAAACTCATATAGTGGATTCTGCATGCAGAACCAGGTATTTAATGGAAAAGGGAAAGCTCAAATGATGTGTCAAATGTTCAAAGTGGGTAAATGTGAATAATTTATAAATGGAAATAAGCCCAAAAAGATGACTTAGCTAATAATAGTTCCTCCTGCCAAGTCTAATGTCCTGAGTTCAATTCTTGGGACTCACACTTGTTTTCAATAAGCTCCAGTTTCTCACCTATAAAATCATACTAATAGGCTAATAAAAAGGTATGTTTTAGCAAGGTTCCATGGGAATTATACGAGCTAGTGTTTGAGCAGTACTTATCACAGGTCTAAAGGGATACATTAATGTGTAATACCAAAATAATGATGTTGTTTCTTTCTTGTATCCCAAGAGAGTGTGACTCTGTCATATTCTCTACACTGCATCTAGGCACCATTATCATGTATTATTCTTCCTTCTTTGGTCAGTCTCCTCCTCTTCTTTCTTAGCCCACCTCTTCTTTCTCATCTCTTACTAGGAATGAAGATATGGTTAAAGGACAATATTCTTTAGGACTGACATAACAAGATACCATCTGTTGTTTGAGTGTTTGAACAACAACAACTGATGACACTGGCTGACTGATCATCTGTCAGTGTAAGCATCCATGATGTCCCTTTTTCTAAAATGGCCAGTTACATCCCATTTACATCACTTAATTTCATTGCCTCTTGAATTCAGTATTTTCAAAATTCAAGCTTAATGTACTTGGTATTAGGGCTTCAAAGTTAGAGGGACACAATTCAGTTGACAGTATTAAGAATAATGAATCAGTCAAATACTGATTCCACCTCACACCAGTCAGAATGGTTAAGATCAAAAACTCAGGTGACAGCAGATGCTGGAAAGAATGTGGAGAAAGAGGAACACTACTACATTGCTGGTGGGATTGCAAGCTGGTACAACCAATGTGGAAATCAGTTTGGCAGTTCCTCAGAAAATTGGACATAGTACTACCTGAGGACCCACTAATACCACTCCTGGGCATATACCCAAAAGATGCTCCAACATGTAATAAGGACATATGCTCCACTATGTTCATAGCACCCTTATTTGTAATAGCCAAGAGATGGAAAGAACACAGATGTCCCTCAAGAGAAGAATGGGTACAGAAAATGTGGTATATTTACACAATGGAGTATTACTCGGCTATTAAAAACAATGAACTTATGAAATTCCTAGGCAAATGGATGGAACTTGAAAATATCATCCTGAGTGAGGTAACCCAATAACAAAAGAACACACATGGTATAAACTCACTGATAAGTGGATATTAGCCCAGAAGTTCAGAATACCCAAGAAACAATTCACAAGCCACATGAAACTCAAGAAGATGGAAGACCAAAGTGTGGATACTTCAATCCTTCTTAGAAGGGGGAAGAAAACACTCATGGAAGGAGTTACAGTGACAAAGTGTGGAGCAGAGACTGAAGGAAAGGCCATCCAGAGATTGCCCCACCTGGGGATCCATCCATATACAGTTACTGTCTTAGTCAGGGTTTCTATTCTTGCACAAACATCATGACCAAGAAGCAAGTTGGGGGGGAAAGGCTTTATTCTGCTTACATTTCCACATTGCTGTTCATCACTGAAGAAGTCAAGACTGGAACTCA
>NC_034591.1:4072641-4073986 GCF_900095145.1 Mus pahari
CACAATTCAGTTGACAGTATTAAGAATAATGAATCAGTCAAATTCTTTATGCCTATGTGTTATTGTAACTGAGGTCAGAAGAATGTTAATTCATAACCATTTCTTTGACTGAAGCTAAATATATCAGTTATTTTCATTTGGTCAAAGTCATTGTTTATAATATATAAAGAGACTTCTCTTTATATGTTCAAAAATATGACTTCTTTAAAATTGTAAATTAATCTCCACTTTATATAGTATGCTTTAACATCATATGGTATTTGCTTTGGAGAAAGCATCATAGTATTAGCAAATTTGAATTACAAGAAATATATTGCAATGAATTCCTAAGTACATAATTTAGATAGTAGCATGTCAATTTTAGTTTGTGGATAAGTAGAAAGTAAATTCCCATGTAGGCATTGTGTGACTACAGAGCATCAAACAGATTTTTTTCCAGTATAAATCAATTGGCAAACTGTTAACCAAGAATATTGCTGTTTTTCACATTTGTCTGAAAATGCTGAATCAAGCTCAATGCCACAGGCTATCAGCTTTGAGGAGCTCAGTGGAAGGAAAGCCTGTCTCCCGAAATCAGAAGAGCAGGGTGCCTAGGAAACAACTTCATGCCTCAAACCCATGAGCTTATTTAATCACTAGACTTGTTCTTAGTATAACATAGCTTTGCAATAAACCTACAAAAATTATTATAAAATATGAATTCATCTCTTAATTTTATAAGTGTACTTTGTATATATTCAATACCAGGTAGCACATCACCATGAAACTGCTTTTCAACTTAATCTAGGAAAGACCATCTTGAACCTAAATTTTAGATTTTTCATTACTTAAGAATTTCAGTTTTAAAGCACACTACAATATTAACTCACACATCAATGCTATTAAGTATCATATACTTCATATCTAGAAACAAATGCTAAGGCAACTTAGGCATTAGAGAGAAATCACACAAGTGTTGGATGAGATGTGGCACAAAAAAATAGAAAAAAAAGTACAGATCATAATTTAATATAGAAGATTCTAAATCCCAAATACCCACTAAGAATATGTTTCAGTACTGAAGTCTTAATTTGTTTTGTTTCCTGTGTTCTTATAGTCATCCTACATTTAAATTGGAAAAAAAAAGGAGGGACCCGCATCTGGACCCGATCGCCCTGCGCCTCTCCTGCCCAGGAGGGGTGTTCGCCTCTCCTGCCCAGGAGGGGTGTTCGCCTGGCGGCTGTCCGCAGGCCGTTCCAACACCCAACACCTTTCCTCCCCGACCGAGGAGGGGTGTCCGCCTGGCATCCAGCGCCTTTCCTCACCCGAGGAGGGGAGTGCGCCCGAGAGCAGTACTAAGGCTTGG
>NC_034591.1:4078829-4113310 GCF_900095145.1 Mus pahari
ATGGGAATCTTTCGGGATAGCATTTGAAATGTAAATAAAGAAAATAATAATAATAAAAAAAAATTGGAAAAAAAAATCTTTTAAAACACCAAATGATCTAAAATGAAACTCAATTAACAATGAACTCTCTTTGGTTTCTACAAGAAACCCATTTCTGATATATTAACTGCAGAGAGTTAGGAATTTACATTAGGTAAGACATACCTCAAATAATGAAATAGCGAGAGCTCAATTAGATAAATAAGAGAAATTGTTTACTAGAAAAGTCATTCCCTCATACCATATTATCTCATCTCCCCAGCTCCTTTCATGGTGCACTGAAGGTTTCCAAAACAATCAAACAATTGAGGAAGCATGAAGCCACCTCCACTGACAGGGAGCTATCAACCAAAGTGAGAATTCCAGGATAAAAAACTTATCTCCCTTCATCACATACTTGATTTAAATTTGCGATTTTGTACTTTGTCTCATCAATGCAGCTGTTGAAGTAACACAAAGTAATGGAAGAAAGCAGGTTAAGCAAGAGTAGGAGTGAGAGGAGCAGAGATATATTGAGCCCAGTATATTGAGCCCTGCAGTAAATGAAAGAATTGAGAGTCAGCCATGTCCCTGCCTTTCCCACTCACCAGCCTTGTTTTCTGCTTACTATTTAAATATATAGCATAAAGTAGCTATAAACACATGCTGCCAAAGATAAAACCGAGCCTCCTTGATAAAGATCTGTTTACATTATTTTCAGCAATTATGTTTAGAAATGTAAAGATGGTATGCCAACAATATACATTCGTTCACTAATTTATGCAGGACAAGCAACAAGCAACAGCAATTCAATTTATCAACCAAGTATGCATCTCCCTAGGGATTGGAACAGAAACACAGCAAAGTGATGAATCATTTGCATTTATGTGGAAAGTTATGTTAAACTGTCTATGATTATTTCCAGTAGGAATGACCCCAATAAGTATACTGTTGTGGATGCTTGAATTCAGGCTATGGGATCATAATAGAGGTTAGACAATGTGGGAATTAATACAGTGGTGGCCTTGAAATACTAGGTTTAGAGTAGCTATGTGTAGGTAACTCTTGGCTCCAAACAAGTTTAGACTTAGGGAGCATGAGAATTTATAGACACTTGCCCAATGATTTATTCATTCGTTAAATATGTATGAATTCTTCCTTACATACCAGGTACTGAATATTTAGATAAAAAGACCAATAAATCTTGACCTGTTTTAAATTTACTTCAGGATAAAGAAAATGAAAACTATGATATTGCATAATAGGGAAAAACAGAAGAGATCTGAAAGAATAGAAGAAGGCACCCACCAAAGCTTCACAAAGGACACTGCCTCACAAAGGACACTGGATGCCTGTTGATGCACAGACAAAAAAAGACTTCACACAAAAGAACACTAACGTCTTGGTGTGTTTTGTATTGTTGGAAAATATCATTAAAATCTTGGCAGTGCTAGAGTGAATAGCTAATTGTATAAAGAAAAAAAGAACTGATTAAATGCATGGGACTGAGAAAGTGACACCCAAAATCCTAGTGTAATGCATGTCATCTGTATGCACCAGCGGGAGACACTTGATAGTGATGTGCTCATTGGAGGAGAGATAATTCTGAACCTAAGACCTCATCAGACTCAATTTGCTAACAGTATCGATCTCCTGATATAATCTGCAGATGAAGGTAAACTCGGCTGAGTGGCATCCAGAAGAGGAAATAATGATTACACTGACAAGAATGACCCTATTTCATCCTGAAAGAGGGTTAACAGAACTTTCTTAGCGCTTTAGACTGCAGTGACATTTACTCAATGACCCATTCACATACACATGTGTGTGCATGCACGCACACACACACACACACACACACACACACACACACACACACACACACATACACCACAGATAAGCAGCACACATGACACATTGCAATCATTACAGTAGCAGCATTATACTATCTCAAGACTGGATCTGAGCTGGCAAGAGCATTGATTTCCTCCCTTCCCAACTTGCTTAACTGTAGATATAAGCATTTGCCTTTTGGGTAAAAGTACAGGGTGTACTTGACTTCTGAAGTAGTAAAGCTTACCTATAAAAACTTAATAAAATTATAATAACTAACATGGATGGATCATTCTCTCATTCCAAGACCTTTACTTGTATTAATTGTTTTAATTCATATAGTAGTTCTGTTGGGCTGGTATTATTATTATTAATTATTATTAATAATAATTATTATATTATCCCCACCATACTCTAAAAGAACCTGAGCTACAAAATGGGCTTCCCATTAAAATAAAAAGCCCAAGAGGGATGCTGTGATGGTTGTTGCATGCTTGACCCAGGGAGTGGCAATATTAGGAGGTATGGTCATGCTGGAGTATGTATGTCAGGGTGGGTATGGGCTTTAATTCCACGGTCCTAGCTGCCTGGAAGCCAGTCTTCTCCTGTTTGCCCTCAGAACAAGGTGTAAAACTCTAAGCTCTTCCTGCACCATGCCTGCCTGGACACTGCCATGTCCCCACCTTGATAATGGACTGAATCTCTGAACCTGTAAGCCAACCCCAATTAAATGTTGTCCTGTGATCGTGGTGTCTATTCAGAGCAATGAAACCCTAACTAAGACAGCTGCTATCCACTATTTGATATAAGACCTTGCTGTTGAAGCCACACACTTCAGACTAAAGACATAGAACTGGAACGGACCTAGACACTTCCTCCCTGAGAACTAGTTGTCACAGTACCAGAAGATGTTATGAAGCTGCAAGGACAAAAAGCAACAAATAGTCCTACCCATCTACAAAACCTATGAACCACAGTCATCACCAGATTGCGACCCACTGTCTTTCCAGCAACCAACACGTGTCTGGTTAGACTTAAGGCCTGTTCAATAGAAGAGAATTCTATAAACCTAGTCAATTACCTATGAATAGTGAGGTCATTACTCTCAAGAAGAACCAACCACTGACACTTTCCTAGATTAGAATACTTCCTAAATACTTATCCTTTTTAAAATTTATTTACCTATTTATTTCTTTGCTTATTTGTTTATTCATTTTATATCCTAATATCAGGCCCCCTTTTCTCCCAGTATCCCCTCACACAGATCCTCTCCCCACTTCTCCTCCCTCTCCTCTAGGAAGGAAGAACCACACTCCCCACCCATCTACATCCTCCCACCCCCACCCCGTGGCACATCAATCTCTGTAGGAGTAGGCACATCCTATCCCACTGAGGTCAGACAAGGCAGCCCAGGGAAGGGAATGGGATCTACAGGCAGGCAACAGATTCTGGGAGAGTGCCCACTCCAGTTGTCAGGGGAACTGCATGTAGACTGAGTTGCACATGTCTAGGGGTTCTAGATCCGGCCCATGATCACTCTTGGTTGGTGGTTCAGTCTTTGGGAACCCCCAAGGGTCCAGGTTAGTTGGCTCTATTGGTCTTCCAATAAAGTGCCTGTCCTATTTGGGTCCCTCAGTCATTCTCTCCTAGCTCTTCCACAAGACTCCTTGAGCTTCATCTAATGTTTGGTTGTGGATCTCTGCACCTCTTTCCATTGGTTGCTGGGTGGGGCCTCTCAGAGAACAGTTACACTAGGCTCCTGTCTGCAAACTTAATACTACCCTGAATGCACCCAATCTCATCTAAATGCTTATTCTTATGCCCGCAGATAAATTATAACTCTGAGTGGCACCAGTGAAGTCAACTTTTTGAAGCAGATGGAGAACACCACAGAAATCCACACTGGCCAAAATGCAGAAAACAACTGGGCTTAGATACACAACTTCAGTTGACACATTAGTAACAAAACCCATACACCTAAGGATTCAGGAATCACATAGAAGAAGGGACAGAAAAAGTGTAAGGGCCAGACGACTAGGGTATATGCTATGAAATACTGTCCTCTGTATATGACAGAGAAGCTCCACCCAAGGTATCTCAATATATATGGTTGCCTAAACAAGACCTGAACAATGACAACACTAGTTGGCATCCCAAGAAGAGTGGGGTAAATCTCACAAGGCTCTATTCCCTAAATGAAGAGCATTAGAATTAGTCTTCTCCAGGGATAAACGTCTAATAGCCTCTGCAACCTCAAGAGGTCAGCCCTATGCATGTATTTATACTAACAACAGGAAATGTGCTCAGCAGGTTGTACAAGAATCTAAGTGGAGTTAAGATCACATAATTGAAAAATGTTAATGGTGAAAATTTTCAAAGCTATGCTATGCTTAGCTGCAAAGAAGGTCAGCTATAGACTCATTCACGTAATTCAGATGGAAAATCAAAAGATGTTTCAGCTCATGGTATAAAAATAAAAAATGGAAGTCAGGACTGTAAAAAAGGATTAAACAATAAAAATAAATAAAATAAAAAAATCTGTGAAGTTACAGATATGTCTAGGTGTGGTATGTGTATATATATTTATATTTATTTTATATTGATATTTATGTATGTATATTTATATTAATACATTTATAAAAGTTATATAAGTAAATATTTATATACTTACATATTTATATACTTACACATATTAATAAGCATATATTCTATATATTTACTTATATACATATACATATGTATATGCAAATACAAATACATGTTTGTGCATACTTCTATGTATATGTAACAACAATAATTAAAGAATAGGTTGTGAATTGGAAAGAAATCAGGGAGACATTCATACAGTTGGGCCAAGAAGGAGAGAGTAGACATGACATAAATGTATGAAATTCTCAACAAATTATTTAAATGTAGACATCATTTGAATCTTCATTTTGAAATATATTTTTCAAAAGAACATGACAATATCATATAGTGTCTTGAAAGGAAATAAAATGGCCAGAAAAAAAATGAATTGCTATCGCACTTGCTGCCTTCATAGCCCTGAGTTTATTAGAGTTCTACAGGATCTCGTCCTCCGTAGGATGTTAAAGGAAGAGCTTACATGGGCAAACAGGTAATAATTGAGGAAAAGAGTAAACACATTCTGGAAGGAAAAACTAGTCCTGTAGCCCAGTGGTAATCATTTCCTTTGAATTCCTCTCATTACTGCCACAGTTGAATTTTAATCCTTTTTAATTTTTGATATCAGAGTCTCTTTGGCTTTCCCATCTGAATTATATGAATGAGGATACAGTTAACCTATTTTGCAGCTATGCATATCCTAGCTTTGAATTTTTTTCCCTTGATTCTCTTCAATTATTATCTTTGCTTTATTTTTATCTTACATAAAACACTGGTACCATTTTTCTGGTCAGGCTCTGTTCTTAATAAATATACAATTTCGTCTTCACAAACATTCATTTTATAAAGGTTAAGAAAATAGCATTTCATAAGATGAAAGGATGGACCATCCAGAGACTACCCCACCCGGGAATTTATCCCATAATCAGCCACCAAACCCAGGCACTATTGCATATGCCAGCAAGATTCTGCTGAAAGGACCCTGATATAGCTGTCTCTTGTGAGGCTATGCCAGTGCCTGGCAAATACAGAAGTGGATGCTCACAGTCATCTATTGGATGGAACACAGGGCCCCCAATGGAGGAGCTAGAGAAAGTATCCAAGGAGTTGAAGGGGTCTGAAACCGTATAGGTGGAACAACAATCTGAACTAACCAGGACCCCCTGAGATCGTGTCTCTAGCTGCATATGTAGCAGAAGATGGCCTAGTCGGCCATCATTGGGAAGAGAGGCCCCTAGGTCTTGCAAACTATATATACCCCATACAGGGGAAGACCAGGGCCAAGAAGTGGGAGTGGGTGGGTAGGGGAGCAGGATTGGGGGGGGGGGTATAGGGAACTTTTGGGATAGCATTTGAAATGTAAATAAAGAAAATATCTAATAAGAAAAATCTTTAAAAAAATAACATTTCAGCACTAATACTTTTTTTCTGCTTAATACTAAAATGGTGTGGCTTTTAATGTCTACACCAATCAATCAAGATACAGCTATGGATTGATTTCTCAGATGTAAACAGAGATAGATGGGGAGAAGCATAGAGGACCAGAGAACCTTAGAGGAATGCCTGAGTAAGACATGCATTTTGTCTTAAATGCCTGGACTAATCCTTAACTTTTGCTCTGTTTGGAATTTTTGCTGGTGTGAATAAGCCAATATCTCTACCAGCATTTAGCATGATTTCCTATTAAATTCCATATAGCATTCACCGTACCATTAATAGTGTCAGAGGCTGGCTCTCTCCTGTGGGATGGGTCTCAATTTGAGCTAGTCATTGGTTGACCGTTCCCTCAGTCTCTGCTCCATCTTTATTCCTGAACAGCTTGTAGGCAGGACAAATTTTGCGTTGAAGGTTTTATGGGTTGGTTAATGTCCCCCCCCCCTAGAAGCCCTCCTAGCTACAGGAGGTGGTCATTTCAGTCTCATATACCCCACTGCTAGAATTCTTAGCTATCGTCCCCCCATAGACTCCCAGGAGTGTCCCCTGTCCCAGGCCTCTGGCTAGTCCCAGAGATGAACTCTATCCCTACTGGTTTTAGTTTTCACTACCAGCCCTCTCCTCACTCCCCCTCACCTAATCCACATCTCTGTTCTCCTCTTCCCCTCTCCCACCCACTTCCTTCCTTCAATCCAACTTCAGTGTCTATTTTAATTTCCCTTCTAAATGAGATTCCAGCATCCTCCTTTGAGCCCTCCTTTTTACTTATCTTCTTTGGGTCTGTGGATTGTAACATGGCTATCCTGTACTTTATAGCTAATGTGTAAGTGTGAACATACAGTGTGTCTTTCTGGGGCAATTTTTATTTGTTTTTGGTTTTTGGTTTGTTGTTGTTGTTGTTTTTGTTGTTGTTTTTGTTTTTTGTTTTTTGTTTGTTTTTGTTTTGTTTTGTTTTTTGAGACAGGGTTTCTCTGTATAGCCCTGGCTGTCCTGGAACTCACTTTGTAGACCAGGTTGGCCTGGAACTCAGAAATCCGCCTGGCTCTGCCTCCTGAGGGCTGGGATTAAAGGCATGCACCACCATGCCCGGCTTCTGGGGCAATGTTTAAACGTTTATTTTATATGGTCATGAATTTAATGATAGTACATCTGTTTATTTATAGAAAATGTTTAATTTTAACTAGACATTTAAGAAACAATTTAGAATTTACAATTTGGACAATGTCCATTAAAAGACATTTTAGAGACACAAACACTAAATTATAACAACTGTAGCTGAGTGTATGTGTGTGGTGTGTTTGTGACAGGATAATAATCTTCATTGTACCTCAAACAAAAGAAAGTTTGCATAAAGTGTACTGTACTCACAGAATAGCAAAGTTTTCTATTTAAGTTATATGAGACACTAAATAAAAATCTGGCATGTTTTTATTTTTATTTATTTATTTATTTTTGGCCCTGAAGCACATTATACACCCTACTTGTGCCAGCATTTTTTATTTGAACACAAAGGCACACATTCCTGCTGATGTGCTCCAGAAATGCAAACGAAGACATGTCAGTTGGCAGCTTCCTGGAAAGATGAAAGAAGCTCTGTAGTCCAAGCTGTGTACCTGGCCAGTTTCCAAGTGAGAGGTTCTTCCTCAGCTGAGACTGGATCAGCAGGAAAAAAGCCTAAAGGCAATGCTTGACAATGAAATGAAATGGAATCTTAATTTAAAAAAAAAAAAAAAATCTGTAAAATGACAGGACATTAAGGGACTATGTAGTTTTTGATCACTTGATTTTATATCAAAGAATTGTTAATTATGAAAATATGATTCTTTGATTCTGTGTGGTGTGCTTATGTCAAAAGTGGCTCAATGAACTTGGATATGTGTGTGCCACAGTAAAATTCCATGAATGTCCTCACTATCCATTCCTTAAGAATATGGGGGAGTCTTCAATATCAGAAGCAAATACAAATGTACCTTATAGAAGAGCTGCATGGCACTGGCAAAGAGTCTTCATTTACAAAATAAGTCCTAAAAATCACCAACATATATAGTATTCAGTTTAAAAATTTAAAAATATGGCAATGGTATCTCAAAAGAAAGAAAGAATGAAAGAAAGAGAGCGAGAAAGAAAGAGAGAGAGAGAGAGGTAGTCTTCTAAGAATTATTGGCATTTATTTTCTTGACCCTCTGGATTTCTTTCCTGTCTCTTCCCATACCTGACCCTGACCCCCACTTTTTTTCCCTCCAACTCCTCTCTCCCTCCTGGGTCCCTCCCTCCCTCTACCTCCTGTGACTATTTTGTTCCCCCTTCTAAGTAGGATTGAAGCATCTACACTTTGGAATTCCTTCTTGTTATGCTTTATATGGTCCATGAGTTGTATTGTTGGTATTCTGAGCTTTGAGGCTAATATCCACTTATCAGTGGATACTTACAATGTGTGTCCTTTGGGGCCTGGGTTGAAAGAAAAGGAAGGAAGGATGGAAGGACGCTGCATAGCTGCATAGTTAATTCCTCTGAGCTGAACCACTCTCTCCAGGAAGCAGGAAAAGAAAAGGGGAGAAATGAAAATAGAGAGGAAAGGGAGTAAACAATAGAACAGAGAGGAAGGGAATAAAAAGAACAGCCAGAAGGCTCCTAAAGATGCCTGCTCTGCAAAACACACACCTTGCAGCTCCCAGCTAAATTATCACTTCTCTGGTCTCTTCCCCTGGCTGAGTGTGTCTAGTTTTCAATCTCATGGCCCCATTTAATTTTCTTCACAGCAATTAATCCTGATCTCACACTTATTTGTGTTAGTTATTCCTTGCTCCATCCCATACAGGCAGACACAAAGCAACATGTGCTCACAATGTGAACAGTAGCATCCCATCAATAAAACATAGTAGGAACTCAACAAATAATCAAATGTGTGCTGTTATTGGGAAGCAGGATTTTATATTTTCCTAATACTTTGACTGTATTTTTCTCTTTCTACCAAGTGATCATGGGATAGCTATTCTTTTGTTAAAAAGCCATGTAGTGGGTCTACCCTGCAACTTGTGAAGTGGTCTGAATGACCACTTCATGTTTTTATAAAGAGTTATGACTGGTTTATGCAACATTCTTTCATAGATTCATATTCAGTTGACAAAATTGTAATTGTGTAGTTTAAACACCATAATAGTTAAATTATAGATAGATTTAAAAAAAAAAAGATACAGCTGGGCGTGGTGGGACATGACTGTGATATACATTATGCAAAACACAAAAAAAACCAAGAAGGATGACCATCGTGTGGATACTTCATTCTTCCATAGAATAAGGAACAAAATACTCATGAAAGGATATAGGTACAGAGACAAAATTTAGAGCTAAGATGAAAGGATGGACTATCCAGTGACTACCCCATCTGGGAATCCATCCCATCATCAGCCACCAAACCTAGATACTAATGCACATGCCAGCAAGATCTGCTTGTGGACGTTGTACATCGTGGTGCGCACTAGGCTCCGCACCACGATGTACAACGTCCACAAGCAGGCTTTCAACATCCTTAATCATCAGGGAAATGCAAATCAAAACAACCCTGAGATTTCACCTCACACCAGTCAGAATGGCTAAGATCAAAAATTCAGGTGACAGCGGATGCTGGTGAGGATGTGGAGAAAGAAGAACACTCCTCCATTGCTGTGGGATTGCAAGATTTTACAACCACTCTGGAAATCAGTCTGGCAGTTTCTCAGAAAACTGGACATAGTACTACCAGAAGATCCAGCAATACCTCTCTTGAGCATATACCCAGAAGATGTTCCAACTGGTAATAAGAACACATATTCCACTATGTTCATAGCAGCCCTATTTATAATAGCCAGAAGCTGGAAAGAACCCAGATGTCCCTCAACAGAGGAATGGATACAGAAANTGTGGTACATTTACACAATGGANTACTACTCAGCTATTAAAAACAGTGAATTTATGAAATTCTTAGGCAAATGGATGTATCTAGAGGGTATCATCCTGAGTGAGGTAACCCAGTCACAAAAGAAGTCACTTGATATGCACTCACTTATAAGTTGATATTAGCCCAGAAACCTAGAATACCCAAGATACAATTTCCAAAACACAAGAAAATCAAGAAGAAAGAAGACCAACACATGGATACTTCATTCCTCCCTAGAATAGGGAATAAAATATCCATGGAAGGAGTTGCAGAGACAAAGTTTGGAGCTAAGACGAAAGGATGGACCATCCAGAGACTGCCCTACCCCGGGATCCATCCCATAATCAGCCACCAAAGGCAGACACTATTGCATATGACAGCAAGATTTTGCTGAAAGGACCCTGATATAGCTGTCTCCTGTGAGGCTATGCCAGTACCTGCAAATACAGAAGTGGATGCTCACAGTCATCTATAGGATGGAACACAGGGCCCCCAATGGAAGAGCTAGAGAAATTACCCAAGGAGCTGAAGGGGTCTGCAACCCTATAGGTGGAACAACAATATGAACTAATCAGTACCCTCAGAGCTCATGTCTCTAGCTGCATATGTAGCAGAAGATGGCCTAGTTGGCCATCATTGGGAAGAGAGGCCCTTTGGTCTTGCAAACTATATATGCCCCATACAGGGGAACTCCAGGCCCAAGAAGTGGGAGTGGGTGGGTAGGGGAGCAGGTTGGGGGAGGGTATAGGGGACTCTTGGGATAGCATTTGAAATGTAAATGAAGAAAATATCCAATAAAATAATTTTTTTTAAAAAATCAAAGAAAAAATGACAGTTTGGGATTTGAACAGAAATGCAACACAATACACAAAGCACAAATTTTCAGAGACTGCTATTGTTAGCCCACTGTTAATGTACATCTTTTGCTTCACTCAGATTGAAAAGCAAATTTCAACTTAGTACTTCACCATACAGAATGGAGATTCAAAATTTCCTTACCACTGTTAACAATAATAGTTTTTTGAGACAGTCTGTCAACATTTTTGTAGCTTTGATTTTGTAAGCCTCCTGCCTCCAACTCTTGAATGCTGGCATTAAAGGTATGTACCCCCATGCCTACCTTAGTAGAGTTTTGATTGAGATACTTTCCAGAGAAAAGAGGAGTTGCTTGCACAATCTCTATAGTATATTCCCAAGTGGAAGAATAACTCCTTTTTATCTGATTTCTTATATCTAATTGCTTAGAACATAACCAAGGTGGTAAGCCATAATAGACAGAGCAGAGGATGGTAGCGTCTAAGCAGACATGGGGATGGAAGATATGACTCACCTCTGAAGTACTGAGTGGAGAAAAGCCAGTCTTCTCTCTATTATAGACCTACACATTGTTGCATGTTTAATAAAACTAACTTTTCTCAGTTTAAACACTATTGAGTTTCTGTTACTAGTAGCTAAACATATTTTAACTGTACAAAGATGTTGATCTTTGATTTACTTTTTCACAATGAAAACTTTAAAGAACATCAGTATTAACCAACTATGAGAGCAATGTCTGTATATGAATTTCTTTAATCCTGGATATTACCATGGAAATGAGAGTGGCATTTGAAAACAATATCTGACACTACCATTGAAAGCATCTACGTATTGTTCTATCATTTTCTTCTACTTGTGATCAGAACATCTTGAGAATTTTTCCTATTCTTCCTAGGGAGTTTATGGTTCTATACAAGATAAATGCAAAATAATTTAAAAGCCCTCTTAGCTCCTCTTCATCAAGTAGTTTTTATTCTCCTTTTGTCTTACTTCTTTTCTTCTTGTAATTCATGTATAAGATTCTTCTTAAATTTAAAGTATGAAAAATGTTAAAATAATCTACTTTCAATTATATCATCATGATCATTTCGCAGATTTTTAATTGAGATTTAGAGAGGTTAAATAATATGTAAACTTACCTAGTAAGAACTTTTTAATGGATTTAAAATACCAGCATAGATTTTTGGATTATAGTGTGATAGTTAGCTTTCTGTCACTAAACAAACACCTAAAATAGTCAACTCATAAAGTGGTTGGGTGGGTCTATTATTTGGAGGAATGTGATGAAGCAACTTACCATACTGGAAAGCATTTGGCACAGTAAAACCAATCACATAATTATGAGAAAATAAAAAACGAAAGAGAAGGGAAGTGAAGGGGAGGGGATGAGAGGGGAGGGGAGGGGAGGAGAGGAGAGGAGAGGAGAGGAGAGGAGAGGAGAGGAGACGGGACGGGACGGGACGGGACGGGACGGGACGGGACGGGACGGGACNNGAGAGGAGAGGAGACGGGACGGGACGGGACGGGACGGGACGGGACGGGACGGGACGGGACGGGACAGGACAGGACAGGACAGGACAAGACAAGACAAGACAAGACAAGACAAGACAAGACAAGACAAGACAAGAGAAAAGAGAGAAGATACTGGGTTCAGATAATCCCCTTCAAAATCATTCCACCATGACCAAAATGTCCTACTACCTACCAAAAACAAAAACAAAAAACAAACAAACAGACAAAAACAAAAAGCCAACTTAAGAAACAAGCTTTTAACATGAGCCTATGTGTTAAATGATATGATATCATATCTTATATTCTGTAATATATGAGCCTATATCTGAATACATTCCAAGATTTTTGTTCTTTCATCAAGTTCTGAGTTCTTTTTGTAATCTTTAAATTTTTCATAGGTATCACTTCAGTGTTTGGATTTATTGCCCTGTTATTAGTTACTCATGCATATAACAAACATATACTTATATGCATGTGTATACATATGTATATATATATATATATATATATATATATATATATATATATATCATATTTTCAAACAATTGAATTGTTTAAGATTCAAAGTAATACTAATATAAATAATTTGAATATCGTAAAATGATATAATAAATGAAGGGTAAATGTTTCCTAATTCATTAGCAATACACAATAGACAAAATTGAGGTGGTTTTAATATCCACAATACAAATTCTTACATAAAAATGAGATGAAATGTGACAATATCTATAGTAGAGCTTGTATAAATCAGACCCTGGAGGATAAATAGGCAAAAGAACGAACAGATGCCTTACAAAACAGGACATCAGTTTGTGGAAAATATTTACTCAACATGGAAGGAATTTCTGGTTCCTGTCCATATGGCAACTTAACACAGGGTTTCTGTCTTCTTTTGGAAAGTTAGCTCTGGGATAACTGTAGAGGGGGAATTATTTACCACAGAGACAAACTCAAGCTCATTTAAAAGCTGCTCCGAGTGGCTGTGCTGCTGAAAGCTGGAGACTTGAAACAGAAAACAGAGAGAGGACTCATTAGAGTGGAACTTCATAAACACTGTTTCATGGATCCTATCCTATGCCTAGCCTAGCCTAACCTTTAAACCACTGGCAACTCTTCCTATTGTCAATACAGATGTTCGAAGTGATTGTCCAGAGACGAGGGAATCCTTGTTGGAAACGTTGCTGCCTATATCAGGAGTTGCCCCAGGAAAAGTAGGTTTTCCTTTTTTAGATTCAGAAGATAGTTGACAGGATCCCTTACTAATGCTATTTTTGAGGACATATTAGTATATAATACTTTCTTAATACTTAGTATAAACAATAATAACTTATACTAGGAATGAGTTTAAGCAAAGGCTATAAGAGATATGAAAAATAGGGCTTGTGGAACTTAGTGAACTGATTGATGTGTTAAAGAATCTAAGGTTACACATAAAATAGTATATATATATAAATATCTATAAATTTTAATGTAGTAGATCTGGAGAAAATCAGGAGAAGTAATAATGATCTTTCAAAAATTATTTTTAAAAGCAATGGATATGAAGAAGTACTTAGATACACACACATAAAACTAATACATATTGCAAATGCTGAAAATGCAGTTACTTAGAAAATAGAAATTAAAACAGTGAAATAATGCACATTTGATCATGGCAAGTTACAACATTGAGGGTTTAAGGATATCTGTCTGCATTTTTTACCTATATTCCTTACAGAAAGAAACCATGTGGCATCATTTAATCAAGTAATGCCAGCACAAGATTAGAAATCTAGGGGATTTTTCACACAAAGACCTGTATGTAATAGGAATGAAAGTGTCATTTGTAGCATTTATGTATAGTTGGTGAGAAATAGAAAATAATTGGTTCTGAAAATCAATCACAGGCAGGAATAGGCAATATGGCATACCACTGAGGAGCTTGCAGTGATAAGGACAAAGGATTTACTGTACTAATAATGAAGCTCAGTCTTTGAGTATTTAATAAGCAAAGTGAAAACAGAATAAAATATAACATAATGAATATATGCATATGAATCATTTGGGGAGATATGTTTGAGGGAAATATATCTATAAACCATAATGTGAAACTTGGAGAATGGAACTTAAGTATGGAGACACATAGGAGTCAATGTCCAGGTGGATACAGGTGGATGATGAACACGGTGGCAGATGGATGGATATAGTGGGTAGACAGGTGTTACAGACACCTGCACAGATACATAATAAGAGTTACAATTAATTAAAGAACTTGTCTTAGCTCCAACAAAAAAAAATCACTCATATTAGTAAATAGTTAAAGACAAAGTAAAAAAATAAGATAGTACTGATGTCTTCTGCTCTTAGCTCATTAAAACAATATCAAGTTGACAGAATTATAGAATAATTTCATAAATTGGTGTAATCTTTGAAAGAAATGTAGCAATATGCATTACTGCTGTAAAGCAACAACATTTAAAATTATTATTCTGATTACAATCATAATTCATAATGCCAATCCTTATAATGTTACTAAAACTTAAGAAACATTTAGATTGAGCTTCCATAATTTTTATAAAATGGAAAGTTTAAAGTAACTTAAACATATAAGTTTTCAGGTCTGGTACAACTTTCTTCTAACTTATACCAGAACAATAAAGAGAAATAGGTGCTCCTTTCTAGCGTAAGAACTCACAAGAACAGAAACATTTTTAATGTGCCCCACCCCACCCCCCAAACAAGGAAAACAACTATTATAAATGGGAATACATCAAAGGGACACAGAAAGCAACCTAAAGGAACTGACACTGGCCAATGGTGGGCAACTGGATCATCACAAACTTCAGGATGAAAATCATTCATAATGAAACTGGATGAGAAAAGCACACATTCAGTAACTGTCATCAAGCTAGGAGCTAACAGTACAGATCTCCCTGAGGAGCTCGGCACAGGAGCAGCTAGACTGCATGGAGAAGTGAGCAGCTCCAACTGACTAGAGAGAATGGAACCTAGCTTCAATCAGGACTCCTGACACAACTCTTAGTTCTCAGGAAGCACTGGAGTGAGAGGAAGAATTAAATCAGAACATGCACAATCAGTGCATCAAATCAAGAATGTGGGGATCCTCTAGAGGGATGGCCTAGTGGGCAAGAGCACTTGCTGGGCAATTGTGAGCCTCTGATTTGAGTCTCCAGCTCGCTTAAAAATGCTCGGGATTATTGAATGAATGTGTCTATGACTTCAGCACTGTGGGTGAAGACTTGAGAATTCTGGGAGCTCCCTGGCCAGGCAGCCCAGCCATAACGGTAAATTGGTGAGTGACCCTGTTTAAAGGAATAAGATGGAGAGCAATAGAATAAAATATCCAAGTATTTCTCTGGCTTCCATATACACACATGGGTGGGGGCACCAAAATATTCATCTAAACATACACACATACACCATGCATGTAACACACAAAAAGAAAGAAAAGAAAAACCCTTTTTATTGGTTATTTTATTTATTTAAATTTCAAATGTTGTCCCCCTTCCCAGTTTCCCATCCACAACCCCCCTATTGCTTCCCCCTGCCCCTGCTTCTATGGAGGTGCTCCCCTGCTTGTCCACCTACTCCTGCCTCAGAACCCTACCATTTCCCTACCCTGGGTCATCAAGCCTCCACAGAACAAGAGGCTCCCCTCCCAGTGATGCCAGATAAGGCCATCCTCTGCTACATATCCAGCTGAGCCATGGGTACCCCCTGTGAACTCTTTGGTTGGTGCTTTAGTCCCTGGGAGCTTTGGGGGGTTCTGCTTGGTTGATATTGTTGTTCTTCCTATGGAGTCACAAGCCCCTTCAGCTTCTTCAGTCCTTCCCCTAATTCCTCCATTCAGGTCCCCTGGCTCAGTCCTATGTTTGTCTGCAGGTATCTGCATCTGTGTTGGTCAGGCTCTGGTAGAGCCTTTCAGGGGACAACCATACCAGGTTCCTGTCAGCAAGCACTTCTTGGCATCAGCAATAGTGTCTGGGTTTNGTGTCTGCAGATGGGATGGATCCCTAGGTGGGGCAGTCTCTGGATGGCCTTTCCTTCAGTCTCTGCTCCACTCTTTGTCCCTGCATTTCCTTTTGACAGGAGGAATTCTGGATTAATATTTATGAGGTGGGTGGGTGGCCCCTTCCCTCAACTGGGGGCCATGCCTATCCACTGGGTACAGTCTCTACAGGTTCTACCCCCACCCCTTTGTTGTGTTTTCAGTTAATGTCCTCCCTATTGTATCCTGGGAACCTCTTTGGTCCCTGGCATCTGGGATTTTCTAGTGGCGACCTCCAGTTCCCCCTCCCCAACTGCTAACACACCTCCAGGGTTGCAGAAAACACTGTGCTCAAAAATAACCAACTATTGCCTGAGTTTCTTAGGAAATGTTATCAGAAGCCTACTTACACGAGATAGCACACTGGGATAGACATCAGAGATGATCCACTCAGTCCCAGCCTGTTGAACCAACTGGATTCTTTACAGGGGCAGAAGTAACTCAGGCAGTTGTTTCACCAAAAGCTACTGCAGAGCAACGCTTATAGAATCTTGGGGACGAAGGGGCCTTCTAAATCTTGTAAGTTTCATAAGCTTCTAGAATCCTATGAATCCCTTCAAAAGTGGATATATTAATTCAGAAGAAATAGCTTTATACCATCGGGTTTGTGGGTCATTTTTTTTTGTTGTTTTTTTTTTTAAATGAATTATAAAAGAAGTGGGAGGCTAAGAGCTTCCTGGAAAATAAATGGAATTTAAGAGACATGAAAACTAAATGTAGTATTTAGCTTCTATTCAAACAAACAAACTGTAAAAAGGGTATTTATTTAGACAGTTTGGGATATTTGAATGTAAGACTAATATTTAATGCCTTAAGGAATTAACATTTTGGACATGTGTATAGTACTTTCTTACACAAAAAATAACATTTTTCAAAAAAGCATTCAGATGTATTTATGAGTGAAATGATGTTAAGAATTTAAAATCCTGGCTTGAAAATGGATGGATCTCGAGGGTATCATCCTGAGTGAGATAACAGAATCACAAAAGAACTCACATGATATGCACTCACTGACAAGTAGATATTAGCCCATAAACTTAGATACAATGTGCAAAATACATGAAACACAAGAAGAAGGAAGACCAAAGTGTGGATACTTTGTCCCTCCTTAGAATGGGAAACAAAATACCCATGGAAGGAGTTACAGAGACAAAGTTTGGAGCTGAGATGAAAGGATGGACAATCCAGAGACTGCCCCACCCAGAGATCCTTCCCATAATCAGAACCAAACCCAGACACTATTGCGCATGCCAGTAAGATTTTGCTGAAAAGACCCTGATATAGCTGTCTCTTATGAAGCTATGACAGTGTCTGGCAAAAACAGAATTGGATGCTTACAGTCATCTATTGGATGGAACACATGGCTCCCAATGGAGAAGCTAAAGAAAGTACCCAAGGAGCTGAAGGGGTCTGCAACCCTGTAGGTGGAACAACAATATGAAATAACCAGTATCCCCAGAGCTCCTGTCTCTAGCTGCATATGTAGCAGAAGATGGCCTATTCGGCCATCATTGGGAAGAGAGACCCCTAGGTCTTGTAAACTTTATATGACCCATACAGGGGAAGACCGGGGCCAAGAAGTGGGAGTGAGTGGGTAGAGGAGCAAGGCAGGGGGAAGGTATAGGGGACTTTTGAGATAGCATTTGATATGTAAATGAAGAAAATAGCTAATACAAAATTGGAAAAGAAAATAAAATCCCGGCCTTTAAAAACACTTTAATATATATTTACATTTTTTGCAGTATAAGTAAAAGGAAATTGAGTAAATATAACTAACTGCTGAAATTTGGTAAAATTGTCATGGTTTCTCTGTGTATTGGAAAAATACTGAAAATAAAAGACATAAAATGTAAGATATCAGTGGCCTCTTATGTTGCTTAAAATGTATTTGTCCACCCCTCTACAGTTGTCCCAGAGCTAACTTTCCAAAAGATGACAGAAACCCTGTGTTATTTTGCCTTATGGACTGGAACAAGAAGTCCCTTCCATGTTGAGCAAATATTTTTCACAAACTAATGTTCTATTTGCCCTCATAATGCTAGTATATTCTTTTTTTAATTAGACATTTTCTTTATTTACATTTCAAATGTTATCCCCTTTCCTGGTTTCCTCTCCAAAAACCCCCTATCATCTCCCCCAGCCCTCTGCTCACCAACCTACCCATCCCTACTCCTGCTTCCTGGCCCTGGAATTCCCCTATATTAGGGCATAGAGGATCCTAGAAAGAAATCTGGAGGCCCTTCTGTCAGTTATAGGATGAAAAATAAATAATATTTTCACTTCATATGTAAGTAGGGTAGTTTTTCCAGGCAGCTTTGGATTTGACCAATGCTAGCATGTACGTCTGAAGAACAACCAGGAATTGGCAAGAAATCCACATCCCGAGATGAGAAAGCTACCTAAAACTGCTTCAGGTTCTGCCTGTCCTTCCTAGATAATGTCATGTCTTCATATGGGGAAGACCTGCTCATGAAAGCTAGTCTTTTGCTTCCCTGGCCCATGATTGCAGGATACCTTTCAAGGTCATGTGCTGTACTTTACATTGTTTCTTGGGTGTAGAACACAGGGCAGATGGCCTTTCAAGGCCCCGCAGCTCTGGTATCTGTGGATCATGCATAGTCAGGACTCTGCCAGCTCCACACAAGGCATCAGCATTGAGGAATTGTATCATTACAGAGCAAGAATTACTTTATCTCTTGGGGACTTTATATAATGATATATGAGTGTGTTGTCCCACTCGCCAGTCATACCTATATGTGACCAATGCAACAGTGAACCTTTTCCACTTTATAGTTTTCAAATTTCACATTTCAAACTTGTCATCAGAAAACACCTTTAAGCATATAGCCTCTGCTCTTTTTGCCCACTTGTAGGATAAGATACCCAAATTCTTTTAGAAGTGTGTATTTCTTAAGAGCCCTATACTTTTTGAAGAAATTTCTACTATGACAAAATAGCTGTTTCTCTGATCTTTCTTAAATGAGATTTTCTAATGTCTCAGCTATAAGTTAAAATTTATTTTTAAATCATTTGCTCAGTATATTAAGCTTCAAACATGTTCTGTTTATTTCCTCCCCAGACATCTTAAAAATCATATAATATCCTTCATAATAATTTATTGAACTATAGAATCACAAGGGCCATACACTGAAATCTGAGATATAAAATTACAATAATTTGATAGTAAGTCAGCTATAGATGTTCAGCTATATAATTAGCATATGCTAATAATATAAATGTTACATGAAGGTAAGAAGCATGACATCTGGTAGAAATCTACTTTCAATGATTCTTCATCAGAGATTATGTAAACTAGAACTTAAAACACATCTAAAGAAAAAATTGTTTTAAAATCAACCATAAATATTGATACCTCCATAAACTATCTAAAAATTAATCTTTCTCAAGTTATCTTCCCTCAACTGGTGGAGTCCATCTTTCTCCTTAATTAAATGTCTACATGGGATTTTAAGGTAGGTCACTCAGCAAATCTCTTGAACAGACGAACTTCGCATGTTATAAGAAAGACTGTCCATTGAGCCTTATACATCTCACTAGAAGCCACCATCCTTCATCTCCCACACAGACGAAATATCCCCCTAACACAACAACACAGTCACTGTTACCCAATCCATTCTCCAGAATCCACAGAAGCAAATCTGAACACATCCCTATCCTTAAAACTATCACTATGCCACAACATATAAAATAAAGCCAAGGCTCCACATAAGATTTCTGTAATCTGGCCAGATCAAGTCCCAGCTCATCTCTTGCCCAAATATAGCTTCTACGCTTACCATGAACTGCATGGTAGGTTTGATTATTTACCAAGTTTGGAACCTATGCTTGGAACCTTGCCCTTCTACTCCCATTGCCAGCATTCTTTGTCTGATTAATTTATAGTCTGGCCCTTAAATTAAATACCACTTCCTCAGAGACCTAGGAAAATTCTTCCCTAATGATTGCTTCTTGTTTTATGTTTGCATAGCTCTACATTTCTCTTTGGTAAATGGGTTTGAAAGCTTCGAACACACTGGTAGAAGTACTTTACACAGGTCTGTCCTCTCTCCAACTCTGAAATAGATTTCTGAACTTGATTGGTACTATAGCCTCCTCCATATCTACCATGGCTCCCAGTGTGGCTAACTAATAGTAAACGTTTTCTTTTCCTTACACATTTTGAAACATGCAAAAAAATTTATGGAAAGGACAAATATGGAGGTATTGATAGAAAACTTACTGGTAAGATGTATTAAACAATGGTATTAAGAAGATAAATATCACTTGGGAGAAAGCACTGCCATGTATCTTGTTCCCAATATTTATAGACGGTGTTGAGTGAAATTTTGCAAGCTTGTGTTCTCTGTGTCCACATAGACTGATAGCTAGGGGGTGATGTAATAGAGTGTTTTCTCTTCAATAAAAATTCAGAACTAGACTGGGAATTCCTCTCTCTCTCAATCCTTTAATGACTCCATATTTAGTTGAGCCATGTTTTAGAAGCATTGGTGAAGGGCATATTGTAATGTGTGAAATATTTGTAGTAGAAAATGCTATTTTACTATTCAGAAACACATGTATCATATCGGTGCTATTAAGTCATCTTCTTAAGCTGCATGAGGCTAGAGAGAAAGTCATTAGCCAAACCACTGTAAGTTTAAAACTAATGATAAAACAATTCTACCAAACAGTAATTTAAGAAAGAAAAGCATGAGCTTAAAAGACAGAGAGAATCACCCAAAATATGAAAGCATAAGAGTCCTTAAGTCAGAGAGAAGAAAAGATATCATCTGTTGGGCACGTGAGACCATGCTATGAGGCATGCATAAGAATTGGTGGAGTGGGTGTGCTCAAACCCTGAGAATCTCAAAGGTGTGAGATGGTAGGAGTGGGGCTGCCTCCTCTCAGCATCCAGTGTCTGCTCTAGAACACAACTATGAGTGTCAACTGAGAGGACCACAAGCATTTAGTCACACAGCACGTGGAGCCCTTCTCCATGCTAATGATGTATCTAAATAGTCTTAGCCTTCAGCTATTGACCTTCCCTTCCTGGATATTCTCACACTCTTCCTCCCAAAAGTATACAATCCCTGATTCACCCAAAATAAAGTGTATATGTTCTCATCTACTCTGAAGAAAGAAGTATAAAGAAACTAAGATATTCTCTGTGAACTGCTTTAGTAGAGTTAGCCACAGGGAAGGCCTTCTCCTCAGAACACTAAGACTCTTGAAGAAGACCTTTCTCTTTACCTACCCCTCCAGCCCTGGGGACTAACTCCCAATAGACTGGATCATGCTTTTCTCAGGGTCTGTTTTCTTCTTCCTGCCTGGTGTGTAGATGCCCCACCCCAATGGGAAACATTGATTGTGGACCCCTGTTACTGGCTTCCTCTCATAGTCAGTGTACCAGCTGCTTTTGGGTACCTCAAGAGGAGACCTTGTATTTGTCCCAGATCATTCTCTTCCCATCTGGTCTGGCATGTAGTGGCATCTGGTGCTCCCAAGGAAAACACAGACTGCTGTGGACTTTGCCCTCTCCTTTCTGAGCCAGAATTAGTGGTGCTCAGACATCGCCATCGAGGAGAGATAGAACCCGGGACCTACAACAAACCAAGGTACTAAGAAACAAACACATAAATGTACAGCTTGCACCTTCCCTTTCTATTTTTATTGTATTTCTCTGGAAAAAGAGAAACAAGACTGGTAGATATTCCAAGGTGTAAGAATGTTTAAAGAAAGGCTCACTATTAATTCCTAAGTTGTTGTGTAAACTTGTTCATTGTTAATGACAAAATTCCCAGTAAAAAGTAACTTCAAGAAGGAAGAATTTAGTTATCTTACTATTTAAGGGACAGTGGGGGAATGCTTGGCTGAAATAGGAGGAGAAGGCTGGTTATATTGTTTCCAGACAGGAAGAAATGAATAATGGTGTTCTGATAGCCTTGATTAGCCCCACCCCTCCATTACCAATTGCAGCATATGTTGGTTCTTTGTGCTGGTGAGTTGACTCCTTCAGGGGCAGAGGGTATACTTGCAGAAAATACAATCGAAGCATATATTGTCGGGTCTCAGAGGACTTCTGGGACCTCAGTTCTAGCCTTGAAATCCCCTTACGTCTTGCATTTTGTATGTCAACAGAAACAAAACCATAGGGGTGGTTGTACAGATACCAAATTCTGCCAGCTTAAGATGTGGCCTCTACCACAGCAGTAGTGCAGTATATATGCCAACTCAACTGAACTTTGAAAATACTTCACTATATGATTGTTTTTTAGTAGTAGCATGTTCAATGCAGGTTCTCTCTTTTCTACTGAATTTCCATTTTCACAAGTTGAAACCTTCATTGGGGAGGTTCTTGAATGTCTTGAATTGAAGGCACCATCTTTTCCTAAAGGAATAAAATGGGGATCATGTAGTTGCAAGTTGGATACCCAGGAGTAAAACCAACAAACACTGAAGCTTAATGTCTAGCATCTGGGGCTCCTGGTGCCATCATCTTATCTGCACCCTGTAAAAGAGACATCAGGAGAAAAGACCACATGTCTGCAATGGAAACCAAGTGATCTAATTAGGAGAATGAACTCTGAGTTTGAAATCAAGATCTTAAAGACATTGAACACCTTTAAGACCAAAAAAGAAAACGAAAAAACAAAACAAAACAAAAACTAAGAACAAATCAGCAGGAAACACACACACACACACACACACACACACACACACACACACACATACTCCAGAACCCTGAATATATAGAGTTTAATATATTTTACAATGTATTGTTTTTACAATTGTCTTGTTAGATTTTGCCCAAAAATATCATTTTTTTGGGCTGTCTTAAAAAGAGAAGCTCCATTCTTTATTTTATTAATGGTCACGTAATAAGTTCATATGCTTATATGAATGCAAGATGAACACATGCACCATTATAAATCAGATCATAACTGGGGGTGCTATTTACCCACATCCATTATACTTAGGAATAATCCATAAAGAAAACAAAGTCAATTTTTTAAATCACACAGGTCTTTGAAAAAATGTCATTCCTATTATCTGAAATTTGATACCAGGGAATAATTTCAAGGTCTCTTAGGTAATGCTAATGATCTTCAGGGAATATAGCCTACCTATGAAAGTTCAAAATAACTTGATCATCTAAACACTGGTTTCATCTGGGATTTGGGTGAGAAATTATGAACAGTTCTGAAAGAACTCTCCTGATAGACTGACTGAGAACAGTAAGGAACAGTTACTAAGTGTGAATATAAACTCAATAGCTTGTAGTCCTTGAAGGATGAATGATTGTCATTAATTAGCCTTTGCTGGGGGCTGGTTTGCACTAAGACTATGTGGATAGACTTCAAGCTTCTCTACAGAATGAACCACTGAACTATCTGAAGAGTTGAGGCTTTACTGTGTATTTCATCAACGAGACCATGACTGACTCTATACAATCACTGGATGTTTTGACAAGAGAGCTTTCACCTGGCTGGAAATAATGACTATTTGAATATTGCAAAGGTGAAGACTAAAAGAAACAAAGTAGAAAGTCATAAAAATCTATCAGCTGGGCTCTGCCTTGTACACACTAATGGATGTGTTTACCCTAACATAAATAGAATTGCATACAATATATATTCAGTTACATCAGTGTCTCTTAATGAAGTTTCAGCAATTACCACATAAAAAGCACTTAATGAAATATGAAAGACATTATTATCTTTGCTACTTATGACATTTTTGTTTTCTTAAATTTATTATTATTTAAATGAATTTTATACATCAAATATATTAATAATATTGAGTATTTTGAGAATTAAATAATACATAAAAATTGTTCAACTTTTATATTCATATCCTTTCATACCCTAAAAATATCATTAATGAATATTTAATACTATCCATAACTGAGGAATCTGTATCTAATTTTGAATACTGAATTGTTTTAAAACATACAAAATATTCTTTGGGAATTAAACATAGTAAAAGAGCATAAAATATTAAAAACGAATCATTAAGAAATTTATTCAAGCCAGGCATGGTGGCAGACACCTTTAATCCCAGAACTCGGGAGGCAGAGGCAGGCAGATTTCTGAGTTTGAGGCCAGCCTGGTCTACAAAGTGAGTTCCAGCACAGCCAGGGCTATACAGAGAAACCCTGTCTCGAAAAATCAAAAAAAAAAAAAAAAAGTATAAAAGAAAAAAAAGAAATATATTCAAAAGCCCTTATATGATACCACCTGACATAGTGAGAAAGTATTTAAAATCCACTATATAACTGCGTACATTGTGTAACAATTAGACAATTAGTTTACTTAAAAAGATTATCAGTGTTTCTAGGAGAGAAATTATTTTATCAGTAAGTATATTTTTTAAACTTTCAAAATAGCAAAAACTCTTTCAAGTTAAACATTAAGAAAAAGCTAGAGGAAGTCCAGGGCCAAGTAGTGGGAGTGGGTGGGTAGGGAAGCAGGCGGGGGGGGGGAGGGTAGTATAGGGAACTTTCNGGATAGCATTTGAAATGTAAATAAAGAAAATAATAAAAATAAATAAATAAATAAGAAAAAGCTAATTTAAAGCACAGTGAGAAAAATTACCAATAATATTCCCATGATGTTTGTAGAGCGTGATTTTAATATTTTGGACTGTTAATATTCAACAAACAGAATGATTATTTTAAGATATATTCCACTGTTATGTCTCCCTTTTCATTTCTGATTTTATCAATTTGGATGCTGTCTCTGTGCCCTCTGGTTAGTATGGCTANGGGTTTATCTATCGTGTTGATTTTCTCAAAGAACCAGCTCCTGGTTTTGTTGATTCATTGTATAGTTCTTTTTGTTTCTATTTGGTTGATTTCAGGCCTGAATTTGATTATTTCTGGCCTTCTACTACTTTTGGGTGCATTTGCTTCTTTTTGTGCTAGAGCTTTCAGGTGTGATGTCAAGCTGCTACTTTAAGCTCTCTTCAGTTTCTTTTTGAAGGCACTTAGATCATAGGTTTTCCTATTAAAGTACTTTCTTTTTTTAAAATCTTTTTATTATATATTTTCTTTATTTATATTTCAAATGATATCCCGAAAGTTCACTATACCCTCCCCCTGGCCCTGCTCCTCTACCCACCCACTCCCACTTCTTGGCCCTGGCGTTCCCCTGTACCGGGGCATATAAAGTTTGTAAGACCTAGGGGTCTCTCACAATATGAACTAACCAGTACCCCCAGAGCTTGTGTCTCTAGCTGCATATGTAGCAGAAGATGGCCTAGTCGGCCATCATTGGGAAGGGGGGCCCCTAGGTCTTGCAAACTTTATAAACTGCTTTCATTGTGTCGCATAAGTTTTGGTATTATATGTCTTCATTTTCACTAAATTCTAAAAAGAAAAACCTTTAATACATTCTTTATTTCTTCCTTGACCAACTTCCAAATATACATGGAAGCATTGTTCAGCTTCCATGTGTATTTTCTGTTGTTTTTGTTGGTATTTAAGACCAGCCTTAGTCTGTGATGATCTGATAGGGTGCGTGGGATGATTTCAATCTTCTTGTATCTGTTGAGGCCTGTTTTGTGACCAGTTATATAGTCAGTTTTGGAGTAGGTACCATGAAGTACTGAGAAAAAGGTATAGTTTTTTGGTTTTTTGTTTTGTTTTGTTTTGTTTTGTTTTGTTTTGTTTTGTTGCTTTAGGATGAAATGTTCTATAAATATCTACTAGATCCATTTGGTTCATAGCTACTTTTGTAGTTTCACTGTGTCTGTGTATAGTTTGTGTTTCTATTCCTGAGCATGGGGTGTTGAACTCTCCCACTATTACTGTGTGGGGTGTAATGTGTACGTTGAGCTTTAGTAAAGTTTCCTTTATGAATGTGGGTGCCCTTGCATGTGGGAGCATAGGTGTTGAGAATTGAGAATTCATCTTGGTAGATTTTTTCCTTTGATGAGCATGAAGTGTCCTTCCTTATCCTTTTTGATAACTTGAGGTATGAAGTTGATTTTATTCAATATCAGAATAGCTACTCCAGCTTATTTCTTGGTAAGATTTGCTTGGAAAATTGTTTTCCAATGTTTTACTCTGAGGTAGTGTCTGTCTTTGTCACTGAAGTGCATTTCCTGTAATCAGCAAAATTCTGGGTCTTGTTTATGTATCCAGTCTGTTAGCTTATTTCTTTTTTGGGGAATGGAGTCCATTGATGTTAAGGATTTTAAAGGAAAGTGATTGTTACTTCCTGTTATTTTTGTTGTTAGAGGTGGAATTATGTTTTTGTGACTATCTTCTTTTGGGTTTGTTGAAAGATTACTTTATTGCTTTTTCTAGGGCATAGTTTCCCTCCTTGTGTTGTTGTTTTCCATCTCTTACCCTTTGTAGGGCTGGATTTATGGAAAGATATTGGTGAATTTGAATTGTCATGGAATATTTGTCTGAGTTCAGGGCACTGGCTCAGACCAAAAGGAACCCATGCCATCAGTTGGGTGGAGTTGCTGGGTGTCTGGGTCCCACTGGGCCCAGTTACTTCCAGTGCTAGAGTAGATGTTATGTCCTCCTCACTGCTGATTCTATTATCCTGGGCTGGGTATGTTAGAGCACTTGGGAGTGGAGCTTCCTCTGGGTGCTGTGGGGACTGGCTTGGGAATTTGGGCCCAAGGTCTGTTCAGGGCACCACCCAGACCAGAAGGAACCTGAGCTTGCTACTTATGTCTTTATAATACACTAAAGATATATCACAGCCAGGTGTGGTGGCGCACACCTTTAATCCCAGCACTTGAGAGGCAGAGGCAGGAGGATTTCTGAGTTCAAGGCCAGCCTGGTCTACACAGAGAAACCCTGTCTCAAAAATCCTCACAAAAAAAAAGATATATCACAAGGGTAAACATCTAATTTCACCCAAGTTTTAATCAATTTATACTAGAAAGGAAAAAAGTCATTTCTGAATTCTTTTTTTTTTTTTTAGATTTATTTATTTATTATACGTAAGTACACTGTAGCTGTCTTCAGACACTCTAGAAGAGGGTGTCAGATCTCGTTATGGGTGGTTGTGAGCCACCATGTGGTTGCTGGGATTTGAACTCCGGACCTTCGGAAGAGCAGTCGGGTGCTCTTACCCACTGAGCCATCTCACCAGCCCCATTTCTGAATTCTTGTACACTAAAAATTTCCTGTGCACATTCAGAATAGACATAATATTTCTGATAATATATGAAAGATTTTATAATTTGCCTTTAAAATTCTCTTAAAATGTCACACACAGATTTAATTTTTAAATGTATTTCAATTAGGGATTAAAAATTATTTCTAAAAATTTTCTCAGTGATCAATAATTTATAATTCTCAGTAAGGCTTGGTTAAAATATGACTTCACCCTTGCCACAGACTGCCTCCTTCTCTGGGGTCTCCTATCTGTGTGGAACGGCTCTCTGGTTGCAGGTGAACGAGGATTTGCCGAATGACAAACAGACTGACAGGAGAGAGAGAGAGAGAGAGAGAGAGAGAGAGAGAGAGAGAGAGAATATAATATTTGAATGTAATGTCAAATTGAGCATCAGACTTTTTATACAGAAGAAAATAGGGAAGTTACACAAAACAGAGGAATGCAAACATGGAAGGACTGGCAGGAACTGACTGGGATAAAATTCAATGTTAAGAGCTGGGATCAAAAACAGCTCCACCTAAAGTCAGCTTAAACTTAGAAGCCAGGGGCAAGGGCTTCATGCCCTTGCCATAGTTCCTATAGTCCACCTTCCCCCTAGGCCATTGTAAATACTTGTGTATGGGTGTAACTCAGCTATCTATAGTTCTAAGTATCTACTCTGGTTCCTCTTTAGATCACAAACTTCCTTCTTCCCAGAGAATGGTAATTTCCTGTGTAGGGCAGTGACTTAGCTACCCAAGCCCAGGGTCGGATCAAGGACTGCCTAGAATCTAACTTAGCTATGTCAAAAAGTCAAATCTTAGGAGCACTTATAATAAAGCAATATTAAGGGAAAGCACACAGATCCATTTACCAACTAAAGCAAGGACTTTGGAGGATTCCTTATATAGGATGCCACGATTCNAGGAGACTAAGTTTCCATGAACTTTTTGCCTCAGGACAGCGCCCAGGTTTTTGGGGCCTGTCGCACTTGTCACTACTGGAGTGGATGCAGCACACCCTAAGAAAAATACTCTGGTGATATTAAAGATTATTGTGATCTTACACATAAGAAAAATGCAGTTAACAATTTAGTTAAATCTGTGGCCATTTTAATGATAAACTTTTTTATCATCACAGCTCGGCTTTTACATAATCTTACATAGTTGTTCTGATAACCATTCATTAGTGCATGGAGATACTGAATTCTTACATAGTTGTTCTTATAACCATACATTAATGCATGGATATACTGAGATAACAATTAGTGAGATAAATACTTGTTCTCTTTAACAAGATACCAAATATCCCCTCTTCTCCAGAAAATGGGAATTCCTACTTGTTAGCAGAATGTTAACCAAGGACAATGCACAATTCTTAGTTTTGTAGCAGTGAAGTCTCCTCAATGAATGTTCCTGCCCCGTGTAAACTTCTGTAATGCTCCTAAAGCCAACTTTTCATGTTTCTTCTAAAAACTTAATGCTCCACAGATGAAATTTCTAGGATGATAAGCAAATCTTACTTCTTTCCTGTTTCTGAATGCTTTGTGAGATTCCTGCCTTCTCAAGCTCAAATTCTAAATTCTTCAGCATGACATCCAAAGGCCAATCTGATCTAGACGAATGGGCTAACCTCAGAGTAACTGCAATGTCTCAAGCATAGCCTGCATCTACACATCAAAGACATTGGGAGTCTATTATTTCTACAAGATGTTGGCTCAACTCAAACATTTGCCATCTCATCTCTTGCCTCCAACTTCCAACATTTCCTACCAGCAGAACTTGTGTCTAATTTAAAAATCACACCAGAAACATCTAGTAAATTGGTACTTTCATGTTACTTAAACATGCATTTTGAATACTCTGTGTGTGGGAGAGGGGGAATCTACTGAAAGCTGGATAAGGACACTACCACTTATATCACAACCATGAGCTTAGCTCTAAAGCAGTAAAGCTCTATTACCCTTAACAAACTTTGTAGTTCTATACCACACTCCTTTGGAGAACTTGGGCGTTATCCCTTCCACCCATCTAATATGATCTTGCTCCAAGTTTTATTGCCTCTTCTCTTGAAAGGATCATGCAGGTATTTACATGAAAACATAAAGTGACCCTCCCCCCCATTGAATTTTCTTATACTTGCTATCATTTGTAGTTACCACTTGCTCTACCTCAATGCCAGTCTCCTCACATGTACCTTGTAGGGCCTGGTGATGCACACAGCCTTCTCTATTCACCACTGTCCTTTGCAGAATTACTACATAAAAATTGGGCTTATGCTTCTAGCTATGGTTGTGCTGAAACTTGGGCCTTCTGTCATAATTAAGAGATTTTCCACCCCAGGCTTACTGGAAGATGCTGGCAAGACGGGAGATCAAGCTTCCAGCACTCAAGCAGCATCCAAGCATGCACAACCTACATACAAACCCACTTCCAGCAAGGCAAGTTCCTGAGTGAGGAACCTGCTGATTGCATTAGACATTAGACATTAGACTTTAGATATTAGACATTAGACTAAAAGACACACTCCATGGTAGGCATCCTGCAAACTCTCACATACTATTACCCTTCTTGCTTTGAGAATGTTTGGTAGCTACTCTGGTACTGAACCTCGACTCATCTAGGGGTTCTCTGTGCACACAGAAAATAAACTAACATCAATATATGCTTGATTGGCCAGACCCAAAAGGACTCTTGGAGAATGTTTTCTTGCTTTCATTACCTTCCAAGTCAAAATAGCAACTCTGAGGTCTCAGCAGGCCTTCTTGTTCAGCATGAAAGGCCTTTATCAATACTGAACCATTTAACAAAGGAGCTCTCTCTGAACATATTAAACCATCACCATTCATTTAAATTCTCAGGACTCTGCAGTGCAAGCCTAACAGCAGTATTGGAGGAAATTGCATAACCATTTCCGTTTCTGAATGTTCATAATTTCTAAGGGCAGATGCAAAGAGAAAAACGAATAAACAAGTACATCTTCAGATAAAAGTTGTGAGCCTCCTTGAAATTACTTGCAAGCTCTAGTCCCTGGCCAAAAAAAAAAAAAAAAAAAAAAAAAAATGTCCATAACTCAAATCTTTTCTTCCTTCCCTTTCATGTGTATGTGCACATTCGCATAAATGTAATAAAGGAAAAAACTAAAAAAAAAAAAAAAAAAAAACCAAAAATGTGCAAATTCTGAGAGGATACATCCTTCAAAGCTTCAAAGTAACAATATCGTGATATATTATACCTAGTCACAAAAACAACATTGTATCCAATGAAATAGATATCAAATCATAGCTAGTTAATAAGCTTTTTTCATGGGAAATTAACAAGATATTTGCCTAGGCGCCTGGCTGTCTGAATCACTTTTTACTTCATGTGGAACTATCTTAGGGAATAGCACTGATTTGTTGTAGAAAGACCAAGCAGCCAGGGATGGATATATTGTGATTTTAATAGAAATAATGATTTGATTTTCTCTCCAGTGATTATCTAAGGTAGGTCCACTCAGGAGCACACAGGCCACAGAAGTGGCAGAGCAGCTGGGACAGGGCCCTAAGAGCTTACATCTACACACAGGAGATGGGGCCGATCTTCAGTCTTCAGTGCACCTTCCCTTCCAGAGGAGAGCTTGCCTCCAGGAAGAGTCTGACTCTGGGACTCAGGTGAGATCGCCATTTTCTCTCTAGTGACTCTCAAAGGCACGTTCACTCAGGAGCTCACAGGGTGCAGAAGTGGCAGAGCAGCTGGGACAGAGTACTACTGGCCTAAATCTACACCCAGGAGGTGGAGGTGTTCCGCAACCATCTGTGCACTGGTCTTGCCAGATCTCCCAAGAGTGCTCAAATAGGATTGCAGGCTCAAAGGAGGAACAATCTCTAGCCAGAGACAGCAAGAACATCTAATACCAGAGATTACCAGTTAGGGAAAGGCAAATACATGAATCTTACCAACAGAAACCAAGACTACTTGGTATCATCAGAACTCAGTATTCCCACCACAGTGAGTCCTGTGATGGGAACAAAATAAAATGGGGGAACCCAAGGGGCCCGGGGAGAAGTGGGGGAGGAAAAGGTGCCAGAATTCCTGTACTCTGGGCAGGCAGACACAGGCAGGGCTGCTGGACACTTTCCAACAGGGCCCCAGGTGAGCATGCCCGACCCACGCGGTGGGGGTGGGAAAGGGGCAGCCCCCAACTGGGAACCCCCCTGGAGCTACCTTGCTAGCACCCAGGGTTGCGGGAGAGAGGGAATAGGGAAGAAGTTCCCAACCCTGACCAGAGTGTGCACTTGGCCTTGATGGAGCAGAGCAGAGACTTTATGGTTTAAGAGCTTTATTATAGAAATGCAGGGAGAAAGAAAGAAGGGAAAGAGAAGGGAGAGGGGGGAGCTAGAGAGAAAGAGGGAGAGAGGAGAGGAAAGAAGAAGACAAAGGGAAAGGGAAGAGGAGAGAGAAGAGAGAGAAGTGAGAGGTAAAGGAACAAAGGAGTAAGAGAGTAAGAGAATAAGAGTATATGGTGGGACTGAACACCTCTTTTATGGTCTTCACTGTTGCTAGGTAACTGGGGGGGAGTTTAGCCTGAAGGTCAAGAGCTTGGGCCATTGCTTACGCAACTACTGACCATGCATCTCTTGTAGGGGCTGTGGGAGGTGGTACTTTAGGCAGGGACCAGAGTTCCAGGAGCATGAAGGAAGGCCTACTGTGTCATATAGGTGAATTACGATCATCGGGGTTCAGACCTCAGCACAACTGGATACCAGCCTGCAATTCCCCAGAGTCCTAGATACACCAATACACCAGAAAAGCAAGATTCGGATTTAAAATCATATTTCATTATGCTGTTTGAGGATTTTAAGAAGGATATTAATGACTCTCTTACAGAAATACAGGAGAACATAGGTAAACAGCTAGAAGCACTTAAAGAGGAAATACAAAAATCCCTTAAAGAATTATAGGAAAACACAAGCAAACAGGTGAAGGAATTGAACAAAACCATTCAGTATCTAAAAATGGAAGTAGGAACAATAAAGAAATCACAAAGGAGAACAACTCTGGAGATAGAAAACTTAGGAAAGAAATCAGAAGCCATAGATGCAAGCATCACCAACAGAATAAAAAGATATCTGCTGGGAAAAAGGTCAAGTAACATATAAAGGCAGATCTATCAGAATTACACCCGACTTCTCACCAGAGACTAGGAAAGCCAGAAGAATCTAGGAAGTTGTGATACAGACCCTAAGAGAACACAAATGCCAGCCCAGGCTACTGTGCCCAACAAAACTTTCAATTACCAAAGGAGGAGAAAACAAAGTACTTATGACAAAACCAAATTTATAAAATATCTTCCCACAAATTCAGCCCTTAAAAGGATAGTAAAGGGAAAACCCAAACACAGGGAGGGAAATTATACCCTACAAAAAAACAAGAAGGTAATTTTTCAAACAGACCTTACAGCTTGTGCTGTAAGATAGAGAATTGACAAATGGGACCTCATATAATTGCAAAGCTTCTGTAAGGCAAAAGACACTGTCAATAAGACAAAAGGCCACCAACAGATTGGGAAAGGATCTTTACCAATACTAAATCAGATAGGGAACTAATATCCAAATGCATATAAGGAACTCAAAAAGACAGACTCCAGAAAATCAAATAACCCTATTTAAAAAATGAGGTACAGAGCTAAAAAAACAATTCTCAACTGAGGAATACCGAATGGCTGAGAAGCACCTGAAAAAATGTGCAACATCCTTAATCATTGAGGAAATGCAAATCAAAACAACCCTGAGATTACACCTCACACCAGTCAGAATGGCTAAGATCAAAAATTCAGGTGACAGCAGATGTGGAGAAATAGGAACACTCCTCCATTGCTGGTGGGATTGCAAGCTAGTACAACCACTCTGGAAATCATTCTGGCAGTTCCTCAGAAAAGTGGACATAGTACTACTGGAAGATTCAGCAATACCTCTCCTGGGCATATACCCAGAAGATGCTCCAACATGTAATAAAGACATATGAGCCACTATGTTCATAGCAGCCTTATATATAATAGCTAGAAGCTGGAAAGAACCCAGATGTCCCTCAACAGAGAAACGGATACAGAAAATGTGGTACATTTACACAATGGAGTACTACACAGCTACTAAAAACAATGGATTTATGAAATTCTTAGGCAAATGGATGTATCTGGAGGATATCAGTGAGGTAACCCAATCACAAAAGAACAAACATGACAAATCCCTCCTGGTCTGCACCAGCATCCGGTCACCTAGGGCGCGAATTCAGCGGACACCCCCAAGGACCCTAGCAGACTACCCAAGCAATCTTAGGCTCACTGGTGAGTGGAACACAACTTCTGCTCCAATCCAATCTCACACGGGACCTGAGAAAGCACTAGGGAAGCAGAGAACCAGCCTGACCAGGGGCACAAATCCCTTCCGGTCCACACCAGCTCCGGGTCACCTAGGGCGCAGTGTGGGCAGACACCCCCACGGTCCCTAGAGGACTGCCCACGCAACCTTGGGATGACTGGTGAGTGGAGCACAACATCTACTCCAATCCAATTGTGCACAGGACCTGAGACAGCACTAGGGCAGCACAGAACCGGCCTGACCAGGGGCACAAGCCCCTTCCAGTATGTACCAGGACCAGGTCACCTAAGGTGCAGATTCGGTGGACACCCCGATGGTCCTTACAGGACTGCCCAAGCAATCTTAGGATCACTGGTGAGTAGAACACAACAGCTGCACCAATCCAATAGTGAAGGGCCTGTGACAGCAGGAACAAGGACACCAGAGCCTTTGCTGACCAGAGACTCAGGTTCCTTTTAATCAGTTCAGGTTTACCTTGGTTGCAAACAGACCAGGCAACTCCATGGTCTGCAAAGGAGACACCACTTCCACTGTAACATGCCCAGGATCTTAGGACAATAGGATCCCAGGATAACAGTAGCTAGGTCACACTAGTATTTGAGTGTCTCAGAGGAGCTTGACTGCCAAGAACTCAGACACACCCAGAATCTCAGGTTCACAGGAGCCCAAAATAAATTATCACAGAGGAATCTGGACTCTGAGAAGTTCTGAGCCAACTGGGATTATAGGAAGGACAGGCTCCAATCAGATATATTGAGGGCAGCAAGCACTAGAGATAATCAGATGGCAGGAGGCAAGCTT
>NC_034591.1:4114340-4115829 GCF_900095145.1 Mus pahari
GAAGATCCTGGACATATGTTATACAGACCATAAGAGAACTCAAATGCCAGCCCAGGCTACTATACCCAGCTAAACTCTCAATTATCATAGATGGAGAAACCAAAGTATTCCATGACAAAACCAAATTCATACAATATCTATCAATTAATAAAGCTCTTCAAAGGATAATAAAGGGAAAACACCAACACTGAGATAGAAACTACACACTAGAAAAAGCAAGAAAGTACTCCTTCAAGAAACCAAAAAGAAGACAGCCACAAGAACAGGATGCCAACTCTAACAACAAAAATGAGAGAAAGCAACAATTACTTTTTCTTTCTATCTCTTAATATCAATGGACTCAATTCCCCAATAAAAAGGCATAGACTAAAAGATTGGATCCACAAAAAGGACCCAACATTTTGCTGCTTACATGAAACTCATCTCAGAGAAAAAGACAGACACTACCTCAGAGAGAAAGGCTAGAAAACAATTTTTCTAGCAAACAGTCTGAAGAAAGAAGATGGAATAGCCATTCTAATATAGAATAAACTCGACTTCCAACCCAAAGTTATCAAAAAAGACAAGGAGGGGCACTTCATACTCATCAAAGGTAAAAATCCTCCAAGATAAACACTCAATCCTGAATATCTATGCTCCAAATGCAAGGGCATCCACATTCATTAAAGAAACTTTAGTAAAGCTTAAAGCACACATTGTTCCTCACACAATAATCATGGGAAACCTCAACACCCCACTCTCACCAATGGACAGATCCTGGAAACAGAAACTAAACAGAGAAACAGTGACACTAACAGAAGTTATGAAACAAATGGATTTAACAGATATCTACAGAACATTTTATCCTAAAACAAAAGGATATATATTCTTCTCAGCACCTCACAGTACCTTCTCCAAAACTGACCAAATAATTGGTCACAAAACAGGTCTCAACAGATTCAAAAATATTGAAATTGTTCCATGCATCCTATCAGAACACCATGATCTAAGACTGATCTTCAATAACAACATAAAAAATATAATGCCAACATTCACTTGGAAACTGACCAACACTCACCACAATGATACCTTGGTCAAGGAAGAAATAAAGAAAGAAATTAAAGACTTTTTAGAGTTTAATGAAAATGAAGGCACAACATACTCAAACTTATAGGACAAAATGAAAGCATTCCTGAGAGGAAAACTCATAGCACTAAGTGCCTCCAAACAAAAGCTAGAGAGAGCATACACTAGCATCTTGACAGCACACCTAAAAGCTCTAGAACAAAAGGAAGCAAATTCACCCAAGAGGAGTAGATGGCAGGAAATAATCAAACTCAGGGGTAAAATAAACCAAGTAGAAACAAAAAGAACTATTCAAAGAATCAACCAAACCAGGAGCTGGTTCTTTTAGAAAATCAACAAGATAGATAAACCCTTAGCCAGACTCACTAGAGGGCACAGGGACAGCATCCTAATTAACAAAATCAGAAATGAAAAGGGAGACATA
>NC_034591.1:4123567-4124717 GCF_900095145.1 Mus pahari
CCCAATAGAGGAGCTAGAGAAAGTACCCAAGGAACTGAAGGGGTCTGCAACCCTATAGGTGGAACAACAATATGAACTAACCAGCACCCCCAGAACTCGTGTCTCTAGCTGCATATGTAGCAGAAGATGGGCTAGTCAGCCATCATTGGGAAGAGAGGCCCCTTGGTCTTGCAAACTTTATATGCCCCAATACAGGAGAACACCAGGGCCAAGAAGGGGTTGTGGGTGTGTAGGGGAGCAGGGGGGTGGGCATAGGGGACTTTGGATATAGCAGTTAAGATGTAAATGAAGTAAATACCTAATAAAAATTGGAAAAAAATAAAAGAAAAAACAAAAAACCAAAAAAAAGAACAAACATGATATGCACTCACTGATAAGTGGNTATTANCCCAGAAACATAGACTACCCAAGATACAATTTGCAAAACACATGAAACTCAAGAAGAAGGAAGACCAATACGTGGATACTTCATTCCTTCTTTGAATAGGGAACAAAATACCCATGGAAGGAGATACAAAGTTCGGAGATGAGAAGGAAGAAAGAACCATCCAGAGACTGCCCCATCCTGGGATCCATCACATATACAACCACCAAACCCAGACACTATTGCATATGCCACCAAGTTTTTGCTGACAGAACCCTGATGTAACTATCTCTTGTGAGGCTATGCCAGTGGCTGGCAAATACAGAAGTGGATGCTCATAGTTATCTATTGGATGGAACACAGAGCCCCTAAAGAAGGAGCTAGAGAAAGTATCCAAGGACCTTAAGGAGTTGGCAACCCTATGGGAGGATCAACAATACGAACTAACCAATACCCCCACAGAACTGTGTCTCTGGTTGCATATATAGCAGAGGATGGCCTAGTAGGGCATCAATGGGAGGAGAGGCCCTTGGTCTTGTGAAGATCATATGCCCCAGTACAGGAGAATGCCAGGGCCAGAAAGTGGGAGTGGGTGGTTTGGGGAGCAGGGTTGGGGGAGGGTATAGGGGACTTTCAGGATAGCAGTTGAAATGTAAATGAAGAAAATATCTGGGGCTGGTGAGATGGCTCAGTGGGTAAGAGCACCTGCCTGCTCTTCCGAAAGGTCCAGAGTTCAAGTCCCAGCAACCACATGGTGGCTCATAACCATCCGTAACAAGATCTGAC